>NW_020884887.1:7525912-7589151 GCF_003945725.1 Corapipo altera | reverse complement strand
GCGGGGGAGGGAGGAGGAGGGAGGCGGCGGAGCGGCGGCGGCGGGGCCTGGCCGGGCCGGGTCGGCGCGTCTCCCCATCGCCCCGCTCCGGGGGCAGGCGCCGAGCCGCCCGCGGCACCCGCAGGTGAGCGGCGGCCCCGTGTCAGCACTCGGCAGGGCGAGCGGCCCCGGTGACGAGCCGAGCCGGGGTGGCCGGGCCGCGGCCTTGGGGCCTGTAGCGCGGCGGTGGCGGAGCGGGGCCGGCGGAGCGGAGCGCGGCCCCCGGGCGCGGCTGCCATTTTGCGGTGCGGGCCGGGCTGACCCCATTGTGCTGTGCCCGCAGGTGGATGCCCGCCGCCCGGCATGGAGCAGGCCTGCGAAGTGAGCCGCCGCAGCTGCCTCGTCCCTTTCGGCACCTCGCTGGCGGCCGCCGAGCCCAAGGGCGGCCCCTTCGGCGAGGCCCGCGGCCCCGAGCCGCCCGCCATGCAGCTGGCGGCCGCCAAGCCCGGCTACGGCCAGGACCCGTCGTCCTGCTACATCCCGCTGCGCCGGCTGCAGGACTTGGCCTCCATGATCAACGCCGAGTACCTCGGCGGCGCTGCCGACGGCGCTGAGGCCCTGCCCGACCCCGGCTCGCCGCCCCCCCGCCTGCCCGCACCGCAGGACCCGGCTGCCGAGGCGCCCCGCGGGGCCCGGGCCTTCCCCCTGCTCCTGCGGGACGGCGGAGAGGAGGCGCCGCAGGAGGAGGAGGAGGAGGAGGGCGCCGAGACGCCGGAGGAGGAGGAGGAGGAGGAGGACGACGACGACGACGACGACTACGAGGAAGAGGAGGAGGAGGAGGACGACGACGACGAGGAGGAGGAGGCGGCAGAGCCCGGCTCGCGGAGCCGCGGCCGCCCCGCGCCGCAGCGGGGCTCCGACAGCCGCCTGCAGCCAGGAGAGCCGGTGCCGGACGGCGGCCCCGGGGAGAAGCCGGAGTCCTCGGCGGCCCTGCAGCTCGTAAGCACCGTCGGGGCGCGGGCGGGGGGGCCGCGGCCGCTGCCATTTTGCGGTGCGGCGAGGCCGGGCCGGCCGCGCTCCCTCCCTCGCCCCGGCACCCCGAGGGCAGGAGCCATCTTACCGAGCGAGGGGACCCTGCCGGGCTGTCACCGCGCTCGCCGCGCACCTGTGTCCCGGCGCGGCCGCCCGCGCTCCCCCCCCCGCTTTTTCTCCCGTCAGCAATAAGAAACATCATCTCCTCCGCCCGGGAACTCGCTGCGGAGTTCGGTGGAGTTTTTTGCCTTGTTACAGGGTTGGTTTTGAGTGCAGTGGAGATGAGGAGCAGAGCGTTCCTCTCTCCTGCCCGCTCCGGCTGTAACGCTGTCAGAGGCTCTTTGTCTGGCCCGGCTTGAGGTTCCCGAGCTGTGAGACCTTGGCGATGGCCGGGGAGAGGCCGTGTCATGGCCTGACAGACCTCACGGGCAACAAACGTTGCCTTCTATTCAGGCTGACTTTTTTTTCCTTTCCAATTTCTCTCTACACTCACAAATTCCTTTAGTTTTTTTAATAATATATTCAATAAGAAGCGAAACTGATCTAACTTCAAGAGTTCTGAAAGGAGGTAGATGCATTAAACTTCTTTTTTTTGTGTGTAATTTTCTTCTGAACCCAAGCATAAGGGATATTTCTCAGCGTGCTTTTTTTTTTTTTTATTTTCAGCTATGTATGCATATTCCCTGCAGGTTTTCAGAGGTTGTTTTTGCATATTTCCTAAAATATGTTTCTGCAAACTTAAGGTTCCTTGATGGAAGATACTCTGGGTTTTACATGTTGGTGCGAGGTTTGAAGATTACCTCATTTGACAGCAGTAATATCGAAACCATCTTGCTCTTTTTAATTTCAGTAGAGCCACAGATGCCGGAAAGATCCTGCTGTGGCGTGCAGCACTTGGGGATCAGGACTCTATTCCTTTGGGAACATCCGGCATTCCTGGTGTGTGCTCTGGGAGGTGGGGAAGCACTTGTCATAGAGTGCCCAGGAAAGTGGTGATTCCAAGAGGATGCTGCTGGCAGGTTCATTTGTTTGTGGTAGAGTTCTAGCTCGTGGACACTCTTGAGCGTTCCTTGGGAAGAATCCCGGAGTCTTGTGGTCTTTGGTGGTGAGAGGCTGCTGTGGGTCTGAGGTTTGTGCATATCCTCAGCTTTGTTTTGCAGAGCAGAGCAGGGATCTCTCGCAGACATGTGCTCGGTGATGCGGTTGTGGGAGGGTCTCACTTTGTAAACAGAAGCTCGCAGAGGTACTTTCACAACGCTTGCTTCAGCTATCGGTGGCCACAGAACTGCAGCTAGTACGGTGACAGAACTGTCTTAGTGATGGAGCCTGTTATTTGAATATGCAAGGAGGGTTGACTTTTCAGTAAAACTGCCTTCCTGCTGTAGTTAGCCTTGCTGGATTGTTCTGGTGACTTAAAAGCATAACTGCATTCAGAAAAAAAAAACTCTGCAAAGAAGAAAAGCATTTTTTAGGCAACCCAGGGTCCTTCTTTTCTCACGTTTTGCATTTTGTCTTTAGTAAGTGCTTGTTAATCAGAGTGATCCTTCATTTTAGTCCCACTGCCTGTGGAATGGGAAGAGATAGAGATTTTCCTCTATGCCAAGTTACCAGTGAGACAGTTAAAATCTTTTAATTGTTGAACATGACATAGTAACTAGAAATAACCAGGCTTGCTCCTCAGGTCGTGTATTCATGTAGGCATTTAATTCCTGTCTCATTTGTGTTTGGTTAACTGGAATCAACCTTTTTTTGAGAGCCTGCTAAAACTTGAAACAAAAACCCACCCCAAAACAACTACCACAAATGCCTGGGAGTTCTGCACAGCTGTTTTTAGGCTTGTCATAGCTAGGCTAGTCTTTCAGGTATCACCTTTGTTCTGCCTGATGATGGGGCTCCTCCACCTTAGTGAGACCATCTCAGAGCTTTCATTTTTGAAGCTCGTGATTTTGAGTGTGCCGCTGCTGCTCAAACTTCCTGTTTTGCCGAGAGGGAAGAAGTGTGTGTGTGTATCTCCAGTCTCTCTGTCTGCCCCTTGCAAGATTTGAATTTTTCACTAGATCTTCCTTTGAAAAGGCTGATTTCCGAAATATCAAGAGTGCTTCCAGCACAAGGACCAGAATTTGGTTTAGTCTTTAGTGGGATGCAAAGTAATGCCTCTGGGCAGGAGGGGTGGTGGCAGGTATTGTTTTGCATGAGGATTTGTTGATAGCCCTGGCAGTCTCCTGCTCCCAAACTGCCCCAAACAGGACAGAGGTTGCTCATGTGCCATTCAGTTGTAAAGAGGGATGTGCATATTCTGAAGCAAAGCTATTTTAAGTGTCAAGTTAATCTTCCTTTAAGTATGTCTGAAGTTCCCAGCAGCTCCTGACAGATGTTGTATTGTGGAGAAGGAAATGTTCTTGGGTCTTGTTTTTTTTCCGGAGGTGGTGAAGCAGTGATGGCTGGCAGCTGCTGGTTTGCTGCCTTGTGCTCATGTTGGGTTAGGAACATTTAAATTTAAATGGGTGGTTGTTCTTGAATATCTCTGTTCTTTCCCATCTTGATATGAGCTTGTCTGTAGAGCTCTCCTGCCCTTTGCGAGTTGCAGAGATCCTGAGCTGTGTAATGTCTAGTTGGAAGGAGAAGTGGGCCCGGACTCCAGTGCTGGGGAAGATGGGTGCAGCCACAGAAGGTCTGAGTGCCATAGGTCTTGCTTGAACTCGGATGCTGAGGAATTGGAGCAGGTGGACTTGTTTTTGGCAGAACTCTTGTGCTGAAATTTTGCTCCTTTAATGTAATTTTTGATGCCTTATTACCTCACTTTCACTTTACTGGCTTGTTGGGTTTTAGTTGCTACCCACAAAGTATGTTCAAGTCATTTGATTTGCGGTGTTGAGAGCTCAGAAGCAGAGAGTTCTTGGATTAGGGCACATCTGTGCCCCTCCTGATGGGTGTTATGCAAATTTTGCATTCATGAGCTGTTTTTTTCCACGAGGACTCTGATGGTTTCAGGCTGCAGAATGTGCAGAGCTCGCATGAGGTTCAATATTGCTTTTCATTCTCTTTGTGTTGTTTCCTTGTAGGAGTGTGATGTTTGGGTGATGGCAGTGAGGACGGTGAGGTACAGGGAAATCCAGAGTCAGATCTTTCATCCCTAAGGATGGCTGCTTCCAGTAGCTGGGTGTAAGGAATGAGTGGGACATGTGTGTAGGGCTCCTGGAATGTTTTTCCTTTACCAGAATCACACCATTTGCAGAATGTTAAAAGTATTGAAGGCCAGCAGAGTCCTCTCTTTAAACCTAGAATTAATCCATAATGAAGTTCTGTTCTAATCTGCAGCTGTGGGAGAGTACTCTCGTTGAAAGTGTTTGACTGTGTGAGAGTTCCTCTGGTTCTTGGTTTATTAACTGACGTGTCTGGTGCCATTTCTCTCTCTGCTAAAAATAAAATGAAGGAACCAACACCACGTGATCCTCCCTACTCCTGTAAACATTTCTGAAAGAATCTCCTACTACAGACTGTTGATTTGAGGTGTAGCTAACTACTGGTAACACTATATCCCTGAGATACAATAGGCATAGCAGTGGTTTGTTTGAGCAGGGAACTAAATTTCCTTGGTCAGCTGACATATTCCTGGTGGGGAGATGAATTCCGTTTGGCCATTTGTGCTTCCTGCAGGCATCGTCTCCTGCTATGTGCACCTGGAGAGAACGGGCTCTGTGTTCTACAGTGCCTGTGCCTCTGGTCTTGCACACATCACCCTTTGCCACTAAGATTTCCACTGTTTAGTAGATGGTATTATTTTGCAGAAAAGAGCACGTAGCTGGATCTTGCCTGGCTGTGCAGCCTGATGGCACTCACTGAGGGGCATTCTTGTCTCAGATATCTCCAAACTTACCCATAAAGGACTTCAGCTGTGGTGGGTATCCAGAAGAATGGATATCTCCACAGTGGGAGGCCCTGTCCTGGGCTGTGTTACTGCTTGACTGTAAATTTTTGAGGTCTTTAATGACTTTGCAGCACCATCACATTGTGAAAGCAGCATCACCTCTTGATGGTGGTGGAGGTGTGAGTGGGTGGGTGTTAGGAGCTGTCACAGCAGGACCCGCGGTGTGTGAGGGTGTGAGAGCAGCTTGCTCTGAGTGACAGCAGGGTTTTGAACAGTCTGCAGGATCCAGAGCTCTCCCGCACAGCAGGTTGGATCCTGGAAGCATTTTTTGTAGCATTTGGCTGTGATTGCTTTTACCCTGTTGTTTCATTGTATTTGTTCTCTAATCTCATATTACTGATTAGGTGCAAAATATCTGTTTGTGTGTGTATTTCTCTAGAAAATATGGATATTTGGGCTACCTGGAGTGCGGTGTGAAATTTCAGTGATCAATGCCTTCGCGCTTCATGTTCTGCCGCTGAACATGTCTGTGTGCAAATAGCAAAACCAGAGGTATTTTCTTGCAGATTGGACGGTTTTGAAAGTGAAGTTGTGCTGAACGTAATGGCAGAAACCTCTATGTAATTTCTGCTTTCTGTATTTAAAACTTATTTTTAAAAACTTGAGCAAGAGAGACTTTGTTCAAGCAGTGTCCTGGTTAATGCACTGTCTGCAGTCATAAATACTTCAGGTCTCTGCTGAAGATTGTTGCCAGAGGAGTGTAGACTTCATTCATCTATTCAGCAGTGTGGCTTGATACAGCTCTATACAGTGTAGCATATGAGTTCATCACCTGCTACTGTTACAGGCAAAAAATGGCAATAGTAGTAACAAAATGGGCTTTTACAGGTGTTTTTTAGACTAGATGCTGCCTCTCAGGTTCCGCTGCCTCTGCTGTCTCTGTGTTTACATGCTGGGGATTTTTTTTTTAGAAAAGTGTATCTCCCACAACTTCATTTTTTTTTCCTAACAAATATTAGGTTGCTGAGGGTACAGTGATTCTAGTTTTGCTTTACAGCTGCTTCTGAGGCCTTGCTAAAATCAGTGGTAGTGGCTCATTTTGATGCTGTAGCAGTAACCTTTGACTTCAAAGCAGCATATTCTGCATGTAGTCTTGGATTTGTTGATTGCCTCTTACAGTGGAGCAGCTTCTCATTGCACCTCATTGCATTACCTTCCCAGAAGTGGGGTTAACTGTGTGATGTACAACAATTAAGTCTTTCTTTAATTTCCCTGTGTTAACTGAACAAATCTGGAGCTTACTCAAGAGACATGAACTCTGGATGTGATTAACAAGCTACTTGAGCCCCAAGAAGAAAAGTGGTGTTTTTTAAGTTATAATTGAGACAGTATTTCTTTAAAAGGCATTCACAATCAAAAATCAGTGTTATGTGTGCTGATTAACTTTCAGTTTAGTTGCTTAGAATATGCATCTGTTTTTCCTCCTTGTGACTGGCAGCTTCTTGTATATAGTAATTTTGTCTTTCAGTTATTTGCTCTGATGTTTAGAAAGGCAGAGGGAATAGAAACACCTGAAGGAAGAAATCCTAGCAGGCTGAGGCTTGTCCTGGGAGCTAAAAAAACAACAAAATTCACGTGAATGCCACTTCTAATACCAGAAAAACTATGACCTGTGTTTTGTTCTGTCTGTATGGAGCTATCTGTGCTGTGCAATGCAGTCTTCACTCAGTAAAATGGGAGTTAAATCCTTTATAGTAGCTAAGGCATTGCCAGGATTTCCAAGTTAATGGGTGGAAAAGGTCTGTAAGAGAGTCTGTTTTGAATTAGAGCAGCAGTTTTCAACCTTTATTGATTTTCAGACCCTTAAACTCTTCCCAGGTACAGACTCTTGTCTAGTGAATTTTACTTATCAGTAATAGCCTTGCTTGCATATAATTTCATGGCATCAGAGTTGTTTTCCCGTGGCAGAGTTTGCAGACTGCTGAGGTACAGAACACCTTGCAACAGTGTCTCACGGGCATGAATTTTGTGTGGATTCCAAGGTAATGCTGCATTTGTGCTGGAGCAGGGGGGTGTGTCCCCTGCCTGACTGCTGTCCCATGTACAGGAATGCTTGAAAAGTGTTGCAATTTGCTGAAATAGTTACTGGAAGTTCAAATGTTACTTTCACTTGGGTGGGTTGTTACTGTTTTAACATCCAGCTGGTGTTGGAAGCTGTGTGGTCTGGAGACATCGAAGTCCTGATGCAGGCGGTGAGGGACTTTCTGGTGCCCTGGGACAGGGCCGTCACTGGTCACCAGCATTGCTGTGCCACTGCTCTTGGTAGGGCTGCCAAGAGCTACTCATGGTTTGGGGCCTCTGCGGGCAGGGGCGGGGGCAGGTGGCGTGTCCAGTGCTTTTTAGGTTTAGAGGTGCTCAAGGATAGTCCTCACAGCTATGCTTGGGGATTAGAGGGGTTTCCTTGCTGAGCTGGCAGTGTTTGCCAGTGGGACAGGAGTGGGGTCGTAGCAGAAGTGTTACTGAGGACAGCTGCAGGGCATAGGTGTTCGGGCCCCCTCAGGAGTGTGTCCCATTCCTCCCAGCAGTAGTTGCAGCAAGGGAGCAGAATGGTAGCACGAGTAAGTTTGGCATTGCTGCAGAGCTGTGCAGAGCTGTGGTGCTGTGCAGAGACAGGCTGGGAGTTGAAGAGTTTGGAGTCCCAGTGGTTCAGTCCTGGGTAGGAGCACAGGTGTTGCTTTGGCTGATCTGAGCAGGTGCTACTGACCCCAGTGCCCAGGAGAGGGGAAGATGCTGCTGTGTACTGGAGCAGAGGCTGATGCCCCTGGCAGGAGGCAGTTGAAGTTCTCTGTTCTTGTTAAATTGGAAATCTGGTTCCAGTGTGGTTGCTCACAGTAGCTTTGCAGCGGTGATTAAATGTGTGACAGAGATAAAGATGGCCTTGCTGTGCATCCATCTCTCATGTGTCCAAAAGCATTGATGAAGCCAGGAGGAATTTCAGCAGTGTGCTTTGCCTCTATGGAAGGATGGAAGAGCACTCGTTGAAGTGGACCTGTTGACTTTCTGTGGTTATCATTAAGATTACATCAAGATTTATCTCACACAGGTTTTTGGAAAAATGGCAAAAAGAAGTTGGGAGAAAAGTCACCTTGTGTATCATTCCTTTCCCTCACAAGGGTAGGCTGGCCCTGGCTGATCACCTTCACCCCTGTCTCTAGCACAGCTCAAGCAGAAGGGTTGGACCAAGTTGTCCCACCTCGTTGCCTGGACTGGCTGTAGCCTCGGTAGTGACAGAGCTGCACAATCCACAGGTGCTTTTCAGACAGCTGGCAGCATCTGCCTGCTACTTTTTTGGAGCTGAGGTGCTACCAGGACTCTGGGTGAGGCAGCAAGGCTGCAGGTGGAAGGGGCACCACATGCCTGGCATTGGGGAAGGGAGCAGTTCAGGGGCGCTGTTGGTGACTGAATCACAGGGAAGGGTTGGCACGTCTCCAGTTGTGGAGATTTCCTCCTGTGCCTCTCCATCCTTCCCTGTTCCTTGGGGGTGAAACACTGGGTTAGGTAGGGTTGCCAAGTAAAGTTTTCTGTGAGTTCTCAATAGGGAGCTTTTCCTGTGGGTTACATGTGGTATTGAACAGCTGTGAGTGCTGCTGGAGGTGGCACATCCCACTGCTGGGCTTTTCAGGAAAAAAAAATTTATAGTAAAATATACGTATAGTAATATCATAAAATAGCAGTGTAACTTGTTTCAATTTTGAGACGTTCATCAGAACTAATGCAGTGGGGACTCCTCTTGCATTTTCAGGCATGCAGAATTTGACTTTTATATGTGACACACCAGAAATGTTGAGTTGGGTAGAGCAATCTAAGTGTTGCACCCTGGCCAAAGGTGGTGCCCTTTGGTTTGGTATCTTTTAGGAAAAAGTGAACAGCAAATTTCCTGCACAGTAGTATCTCAGCACACTGGAAACTTCCAGTTTCTTTTTTAGCTCCTACAGGGCCTCCGGTTCTCGAGTGTGCAGCAAGGCTCTCACCCTCAGCCCTGCTGGAAGCTTCCACGTTCCTCTTGTTTTGGAGGAGTGTGTTCATGACTTTCCCGCCCACTGTTGGTGGAAAGATAGATCCCTGCTGTTGCCTAACAGAGAAGGGTGAGGAGCAGGCTGGTTATCACCCTTTTAATAGTTCCTCCCCTTGCCCTGATGTTACTTTGTTGTTTGGTTTTCCCAAGCACCTGTTCAGACTTCCTACTGTTCTGGCTAATGTGGTGACTGCCCACAGATTTCTAAGTAACAGCAGCAAAACAAGTCAGATTCCTCTTGATTCTGGTTGGCTGTCCTCTCGCAGCATGCTCACAATGTTCAGGAAGCTGGGTTCACCACAGAAAGGTTTGGAAGCCTCTCTGAAGCATAAGTTTGTAGTACCTGATGCCTGAAACATGAACCTTCCTCAGGTCGTGGCTCTGAGTGTGGTTATCAAGAAATAAATAAGCAAGAGATAAGTTTATTGCTCTGCTAGTGTTCAAAAATTCTGATTTCATTTTTAGTAGGGATTCAGTAAAAGCAGTTGAGGTTTTAAGTGCAAATTAAAATTGAATTTTGTATGAATGGAATTTTTATTTATTTTGGAAAAATGGTTCAGTTGGGCAGGGGGACTTGGACTTGCATGCTGAATGCCACCTTGTTCTGAGGAGGTTGTTATGGTTTTGTGTAAGTGACATCTTTGCATTTGGACCAACAAAGTTGGATTTTCCTTCCCCTGTGAGTAAATAAAAACTTCTGCAAAAGGTGAAATTTGCAAGCCCTCCTTAAATGTTTGTTGTTTTTAAAGAAGCTGGTGGAACTAAAAAAAAAAAACAACAACAACCAAACCAAAACAAGCAACAAGCTAGGTAATGTCATTGAATTCAACCCAAATTCCCAAATTTTAGCTGTTGAGGTTCTAATACAATATTCACTCTTTGTGCATGTTGTTCTCTAGTCTTGCTTCACTGTGGTTACAGCTTGAGCTGTACAGGATAGAGTTTACATATATAAATTAAAATAGCCAAGTTGCATTTTGCATAGTATGAATCTGTTTTTCATTTTGTGGATTTAGAAATTTCATTTCTGAAAAATGAATGCTGTGTTTATCAGATATTCTGCTTGCAAACAGTTTGTTTGATAACATATAGAGAAGCACAGAAGTAAGGCTGAAAAAGGGACAGATCTGATGACCTGGTTTCAGTTTGAGGGTTTTTTGCTAGTTCTCTGACATAAAAAGATATTTGTGGGCATTTGTTTGTGAGAGTTTGCGAAGTTCTTGTGATGCCAACAGTTCCTCTCTTGCTGAAGCAACTAGGTCTGATTAAAGGAGGTAGATTTAAAGAGAATGTGGTTTACCATTTAAAATGTGTGCAGATAAGTAAGGAGAAGAGTCTGTCCTCTGCTTCAGGCTCCTGACAGTGGTTTTTAATCATCTGTGTCTTTGTGTGTCTGAATTTCTCTGCACCAGGGATCTGGGTGAGATCGTATCTCTTCTCTCCCACTTCCTCCTTCTGCCTCCCTCAAACCTTGCTGTTAGGTGCATTTCTGGTTGTTAGGATGCTGAAGTGCCAAAGGTTTCTATTGCAGTGCTCTTCCATCCAATCCATAAGGAAAACTATCTCGTTTAAGTGAAACAGGGTTGCTCAGTTATTTTGGTGACTGAGACATGATGTTCTCTTATCAGTGCATTCTTTATTTAAAATTCATGTGTGGATAACTCCTGACATTGATAGAAATGCTTCAGGATGTAGGAATTACCCTAACTAGTGCAGTGTGCTCTCTTGGTTTTAACCTTTCAGGGTAGTTCATATGTACATATGAGCCCTGGAAAACTTTAGTACCCTGGAAAAAGGTAGTAAAAACTGGCCAAAGACAACAAATACCCACAAGCACTGTTGATAACAGAAGTTTGGCCTGCATCATAATGTTTGCTGGTTTTTTTGTTTGTGAATATTTAATTAGTGAGTATTTAACACTTCTGAATGATAATGGTCCCAGATAAGAGGTAGTGTACTTTCTCAGGCATGAGTGTAGGTCAGATGCTTGTTTGCTTTTTACTGCCGTGCTGAAGCTGAAGGAAGACTGGAGTAGTTGGGGCAAAGAACGGGTCCCCAGCAGCACAGGCTGTCTGGGAATTTCCAACAGGCTTCTCCAACTGCTCTGTTTGACTTGAAGCTTGACAGAAAGTACCGGTGTGATTATTAATCTGGTTTCGGCAGATACGCTGTGTAGGTGTTGTGGTTTGTTTGGGTGGGGTTTTTGGCCATATGGACTCCAGCTGGGCTTACCCCTTTGTCTGTGCAGGGATTGATTCCTGGCAATGAGGAGGTTTGAAGAAAGCACTGGAAGTTTATGGGGAAGAGTTGTTGCTGCCTTCTGCCCCTGGCACTGATGATTGGGCTGGCTCATGTGGGGGGTGTGACTTACCCGGCAGTTCCCAGTGTGGTGAGATCTGCTCAGGAGATATCCCGTGCTCCTGCTGCAGGGCCCTGGGCAGGTATATGCTGCACACTCACACTCTGAGGAAAAAGCCATTAGTGTCATTGTTTATGCTGTATTGGTTAATTATCCTTTGGATGTGGCTGCCTCCTTTTATTTTCTTCCCCGGCTTTGATTCTGTCCAGTTTGTTCCTGAAACAGGCTTGGCAGGATCTTCCTCCCTTATTCTCAGGGGTCAGTGGCTTCCTTCTTACTTTTCTCTGTCCTTGTACACAATCTTTTTTGCAGCCTTTCTCCAAAAGCGTGTTCTGTCCTTTGCTTCATTGAATAATGTCTTGTTTATAATTAAGTCAGGAATAAACTGTAATAGGGCTTTCTTGGCCAGTATTTCCATGATGGCTTTCCAAAGCAAGTCTGAGTTCAAAGTGTGCAGATCTGTGGTGGCTACAGATCAGTGCTGGACAGATGGCTCTTTGGGTATATGAAGTTGAAAATATCTGTAACAGTAGATATATCTCTGCCCCTTAGTGTGCAGTTTGGTCTTGCTGTGGCTCTACCAAGATGGTCACATCCCTGGTCACGCTGTTGGGGCACATAAAGTGTCTGCAGCTGTGCCTCCAGCAGTGCCAGAGGGGCTGGTGCTGCTCTGATTGTTATTCAGAAATGTCCAGTGCTGCAGGAAAGGTGCAGCCTGTGGCTGTCAGCCTTGTGTGTGTGTTTGTGGGCTTTCTGCTTTGTGCCACTTCTTCCAGCAAGATTAATGGATTGAACAGCAGCTTCCAATGACAGAACCAAGAGTGGTTACTGGATAAAGGTTATTTTGTCTACTTTTTAATGATGTAGTTATTTTGAATGTTAGGAATATTGGTGACAGACAGTTGAGGACTGGCAGTATTATGTACCATAAAAAAATCTCTTCAAAATGTAAGCTTTCTTTCCTTGATAAGTTTCATTATTTGCTGTATGATGAGAATTTCAAGAGGGTGAAGGTACTTGGCTTTCTGATAGAAAGCCTCCTGGTGAAGCTGAGTACCAATGTTTGGTATTTCACTCAGTGATTTGCACACCGTGTTTGGCACAGTACAAATTAAAGAGGTGACTTTGCAGGTAGTGTTTGTGTCATACTGTTGCTGAACCTCTGCTTGTGACCCCTTCCACAGTGATCCTTTGAGTCTTGCATTGGTGAAGAGGGTACAGTCTTGTTTTGTCCAAAAATAGCACAAAGTGATCTGAAATGCTGTGTATTGTCTAGAGTTTAGGCTGTATCTGAACAGCACATTAATACCAGGCAGTTGATAACAGAGTAGACAGTACTGACTCCCTTTAGAACACCTAACAATACTAAACTGTGATGTTACTCATCTATAGAGGAAGGCCCTGCCCTTCCCTTCCTCACTAACCAAGTGTCTTACCTGCTTTGGATTTCTTCATTGTATCTCCACTGGAGTTACCTACCTGATGTGCAGTGGCTCACAAGTTTTCTTGTTATTTAAACACTTGAACATTTCCTGTGGAAATATACGGGCATCTCTGTCAGGTTGGTGGTATTTAGGGAGAGTAGAGAGGAAAATCATGCAAAGACAGTGACCTGCTACAGTGCATCCTGTCATGAGGCTCTTCCTTGGAGTCATGGTGCTTCCTAATCTGCCTCTGCAATCCCTGTGGGGCCTTTGTGGTGGGTGATGATGAGTTCAACACCTGACTGCTAATTCCAGGGCAGGCAGAGAGCAAACCCCAGAGGAATGAGAATAGCTTCTGACTTCTTGGAAAGAGAGATTTAGGCATTGTCTGAATAGTTTCTTGAAAGCCACCTTTTCATCTGGGCACCAGTGTGGGGTGTTGGAGGGTGACAAAGAGTTGATTTAAATGCAGACTTGCCTTGGGGCAGGGGTTGTGGGTGTCCCTCAGGTGGATCAGTGTGAATGGCTCTGGCAAATCTCCAGCATGGTGGTTTTACTGCTCCGTCTGGCTGACTGTGCTCAGGTTACAGTTGTCATTAAGATGCATATCCATTGTATGTGTATGCACAACAACAGAGATAATCAATTTGGATATATATGTGCCCCTTAAAGCCCAGGATGGAAATCTGTGTAAAGAATTTGAGGTGAAAGTCACATTTACAGAAAGAACACAAGGTGGAAATGGACCAAAATAAGAGGGGTTTTGCATCTGAAAGTACATCTGCATTTAAAAAGCAGCAGTCAAGGCAGCATCTCAGGTGCTCATGGATGTGGACACTGCAGCAAGGCACTGGCAGAGGAGGGGGCTGTAGCCCCTGCCCAGTGCTGTTTTACCTTCCAGTTCCTGATCTGCACAGCTGTAAGTTATTGTGTGGCTTTTGATGAGTGAGAAGAATTTCAACAGTGTAGTCTGTAACATCATTACCTGCTTTTTTTTTCATATGACAGGATTTATCCTTTTGTATTTTCTTTAACCACATGAAGAAAACCCATAAAACTCAACCTGAAGCAGACTATACCTTTTATTAGAGAGGTCTGCTGTGGTTTTGTTGCTGAGATGTCGAACTGGGAATGGCAAGAGATGTGCCTCAAGCAGGGTGGTGAGCAGGACAGAAGTGAAGCGAGAAGGTGTGTGTTTGTAGTGTGACAGCTTTAATGAGGAGCATATTGCTTGTGCTTATTGGCAGGAGAAATACCTCCAGCACTTCTTGGAGCTCTTAAATGCTGAACCCACCTGGAATGTGTTGGTGGGTGCTGCTAAACAGGCAGGATGCACCACAGCTGGGCATAGGGACTCCTGATTCCTGTGAAAACCCACTGTGCCTTGGCTTGGCTCAGTCACAACACACCAAACCTCTCCTTGGCAGAGGTTTTTGCTGGTGGTGCACATCCAACCAGAGAGCAAACGGCACAGGATCTGCTCTCTGCTCTTGGGCAGTGATACAGAAATGGCATTAAGCAGCCTTCAGGTTTGTGTATTGAAAGATTTTGGCGTTCTCGTGGTCGCTGCACAGCCCTGGGAAGCTGAGCAGGTTTGGGTGACTCTCTACAGAGTTCATACTTGTGAGTGGATTTTGGAGACAGGCAAGGTCAGTGTGTCCATCTGTCTCCTAGAGGGGAGTGGCTGCTGTTGTGCTCTCTTTCTGCTCTGTACATCCCAACCTCCCCCCCGCCTCCCCAGTTGATAAAACCTTACTTTGCTGTTCTCATCACCTTTCAGTCAGAAAAATTTTGCTGTCTCTTCTACTTTTTCTGGACGTTTCAACCTTTGAAATGAACAAATTGTTGTGAGTGAAGTAATGAGGGTTAATAGTGACTCCAAATATTTACGTGCTCAAATGTGGTTTGAGTACAGTCATTTACAAGAGGTCACCTTCCTTACAAAAATATAATAAAAGCCTGCGCAAATCCTCTTATTGTTTTGTTTTTTTCAGAAGGATGCTGAGAACCATTGTGTTCTTTGAAGGGGTAGGAGCCACTAAGTAAAAATAAGGACTTGCTTTTTAATGTAAATGTCTCTGCTGTCTGATGCAATCTGCACACAGGGGGGAGGCAAATCTCTTCAAAAGCATCTGAAGCTTTAGTGATTTCTTGTGTTCTGTTTTTTTCCTGAAGATCCAAGCCCAGAAGAAACCTATTCCAGTGAAGTATGAAGTTGGAGATCTTGTTTGGGCCAAGTTCAACAGACGCCCATGGTGGCCATGCACAATTTGTCATGACCCAGTGCTGGACTGTCACTCAAAAATGAAAGGTACTGTATCTACTCAGACCGCAAAGCGGAGGTGTTGTGTGTGGCAGGGTGCTGCAGTTTTTAATTAATTTTAAAAGTACTTCTGGCCCTTGAAAGGTGTGAAGAAATAGACCCTACTGTGGAAGACCCAGATCCATAAAGCAGTCCTAAATCAGGGAGATGGCAGGAGGAAGAGGGGGCTGGGGCTGGTGGAAGTGACACAGGTAACTGTTGGACATGTAGGCTTTTCTTCACAGAGTATAGGAGGGACGAGTAGCTGGGCTGAGCTCAGGGTGGTACAGAAGAAAGAGCAGCCTCTCAGAAAAGAAATGCAGAGAAAAAGGAGGTGGATCAGAGAGGTGCAACAGGTGAGGAAGCAGAGCTGGGAAGACTGGAGTGTGTGAGGACACAGAGAGTTGGCCAGTCTTGGAGAACGGGAGGCTGCAGAGGGTGAGAAGCAGAGTGTAGGGTAGCAGCTGAATGCCTGAAGGTGTGATGGGAATGTGTGCAAGGAAGTGAAATTTTTTGGGTCTTGTTTGGCATGAGAAAGCAAGGGGCTGTTTATGGAGAAATACTGGAAAACCCTGGAGATGGAGCCATATATATGAAAGTTTAGGGCATAGTGTGAGTCAGCTGAGTGTGATGAGGAGACATGGAGGAAATATGGCAGAGCTGTATGTGCTTGAACACAGGCGAGAGCCAGGAACGAAGAGAGTCTTACAGGCTCAAGGCAAAGGTATGTGAGTGATAGAGAGAACAGAAGGGAAGTGATTAATCATTTGCTTTTAGGATCATACCAGCTGCCATGGGGAGACTACCACAAACAGAAAGGCTTAGTTGTTCCTGGTTTCCCCTTCTGATTCTTTTTGTTCTGTGGACAACTGGAAACCCTTTGAACTGTTGTCATCTGCCACTGACAGCTCTAGACCTGTGAGGTTGCCACTCACTGATGTATTTCTCTCCAGGATATGTGGCCCTTGCCAGCGTTAAGGACAAGTGCTGGGCAGAAGTGGACTTTTTTTGAGTGGCCGTCAGCTCAGAGTCTGCTGCTGTTTGTCTAGAGACACAAAGTAGCTTTTCCTACATGGTACTCACATCACATCATCCCCAAACCTGGTTGCTGTAGTCTTCTTACTTGCTATTTCTCCACCTTCCCCTTCATCCTTTGGGAGACATGCATCCTGATTCTAGAGAATATCGAATGTGCTGTTTTAAATAGTCTCTTTCCAGCTCTCAGATTTCTGTTGAAGATGTTTCCAGAAGATTTGCTGACATATATTCTCCCCCACATCCCTCCTCATGACAGGATTTAATGTATATAGCTGTCCAGTATTCCCCTCTCAGCCTCTGTATGAGGATTTCTAATAAAGGAATCCTGCAGGGAGAAAACATGATATTAACAAATTCCTTCAAGGCCTGATCTCCAGCCTCATGGTGGACTCTCCTATCATTGTTTTATCTGTGTTCAAACCAATGGAGCTCTGGGGAAAATTGCATTTTCCAGTTGTGGCTGTATGTGGTCTACTGGTCTCCTCTTCTCAATGCCAAGGTGGCAGAGCGGGTGGATCTGAACTCTGGTGCCTTTGGGCAGGTAGAGCTGCTGGGCTCTGTGTGCACTGTAAGAAGCAGAACCCTCCTGCCTTGGCTCTCTGTTGCCAAGGGAACAAGCCCTTCAAAACAAGGCAGGTCGCTTCAAACTCATCACTTGTGCAGAAACCTCTTCTCTTGGGTTTGAGGAATGATGTTTTGTTCAAGGCAGTTTGCCTTTTTTTCAGCAGGCTCTCTGCTCAAAGATTTTTGGAGCTGGAATTTTGAGGCTCAGTGGCTCAAGTCCCAGTACTGTGAATGGGATGGATGAAGCCTGCCATCTTTGTCCATGGTTTGATGTTGCTCTCAGTGGTCTTTGTCAGAATCTCACTGTCAGCATCTCTTGAGGCCAGGCTGCCACACTGTGCTGGCACTCCTGGAAGAGGCATCACAAACCAAATGGGCTTGAAGTCTAAGCTGAATGTTCAGAAGGAGAAGGTTAAGCATACTTTGCAGCAAAATGCAGGGAGAACTTTATATCCCTTGTTTTCAAGCCTTGTTTGCTCTGTTCTATTGCTTGTGACCTGTTTTTTTTCACCAGCGCACCCAGTACCGGTTCAGTTCTTACTTATACCATGTCTGTTCAACATCCTTGCACAGAAAGCACCTTTGAAAAATTTTTGAATGTGTCCTTACAATTGAATTTCTTCTCTTATTCTGCGCCTTTGTGCCCCAAAAATGGACTCATTGCAACTAATGTTTTGTCGTGTTGCACCTAGTCCTTGTAGTGTGTGTGCATGTGTTTGTTTATATGTTTTGTGTCCTAAATAAGAGTTTGTTTGGTATCAAAGCATTGAGCAAGATGGGATATATTGTGGTGGAGGAGGCTCAACCTGCCTGAGTAGATCATATCCAGAAAGATGTCAGTTCTGGGTGTTGCCGGCACCGTTGTGTTTTCCCAACGGTCAAGTGGACTGGACTATTTAATGATTAATCAGGGAGTAGCAGAGAAGAAATGTCCTGCCTGGTATGTTGTGCCTCTCAAGGAAAAAATATTTAGATATCTTGGCCGTTTTCTTTGCAAACAATCTCTGCTCTAGGAAGATGACCCATCATTAATCTGTTGTTCATAAGAAAAAAACCCAAACAAAAACAGAGAGTAGCAACATAGAACACAGACAGCAGGGATCAAAGGGGTCTCCCTTAGTTTTGAGCAGAAATCCCCAGAACTGGCATTCATGTGGGAATGTTATTAAGCAAAATGTGATTGAAAATTATCTGGCAAATTGTTACCGCTTTCTGTGATTCTTTTTGTGTGTCTTTATTCTGTTATATGCAAGGGGTTAATTATGTTAAATTTCTCAAAGTAGTTTCCAGTGGGAGACCATACCGAGAGTACTATGTGGATGCCTTAGGAGAACCTTCAGAAAAAAGCTGGGTTGCTGGGAAAGCTATTGTCCTCTTTGAAGGAAGACATCAGTTTGAAGAGCTGCCTGTTCCCCGGAAAAGAGGGAAGCAAAAGGAAAAAGGCTACAAACATAAGGTGAAAGATCTGTTTTCTTCAACATGTTTTTGATTCTTTGAATCTGCACAGTACAAAATATTCCTTTATGCCTGGAATTACACTTTGACAGCTTTCTTCTGTGAGATTGACTGCAGCAAGGCAGCGAGGGAGGGGATTCTTTGCATCCTTGCATCAAACATAGTTTATAAACTGCCCCGAGTTTTTAGGCTCTCTTCAGTGCTGGGGTGTGGCCTGCTGCTTCTATTGCCCTGGACTCCTCTGGGAAGCAGAGGAGTCAGGGCTCTGTTGGTGTGGGATCTGTTCAGCAGCTCAGCTATCTCCTGATGTTTATTGCAGCACTGCTAAAAAACTTCCTGTGCTCTCTGGCAGCCCCTTTTGGCTGATCTGAAGCAGAAGTGGAGTTGCACGCTTCACTAGATCACTGGCTGAGATAAAGCAGTGGGGTTTTTAGCCCTGCTTCAGTAATTCTCTTTATAGAAACCTGTTAGGACTTATAATTTGACTTGGAAAATGCTTTGTCAGGGAGCCTGTGGGAATGAGTTTTGTGGCTCATCGCACCATCTCCGTTTCCAAACATAACAGCGCTGAGCAGTTATAGCCAGTTAATGAAATGTGACACAGGGGTCTGGTCTATGTCTTTAGGAAGGTGACTGGAGAAATTAACTTGTTAGAATTGCTGAAGTGAAGAACTACACCAGCTACTGTGTTACTGTAAGAGAGCACACAGTTACACTAGGCGGTGATATCTGGTTTTTCTTTTATTCTAGAGCTTTATAACCTATGTTAATGCAGAATCATCAGATTGAACGTGCTCTTGCAGATATGAGTCCCTGGTTGCAATGCTCTCATTTGGTTTTCCTTTTCCAAGGCCATGTTCGGTATCTTTTTTAAGGACTTCCCTCCTTGTGCTCACAGCCCCCCAAAAACAAGTGACATTCTCACTAGTAACTTTTCTGGTTCTAGAATTGCTTGACTGGAATCTTGTTCTGTATGTAAATGAAGTGCCAACAGGGCTTCAGTAGGGGGAATCAAATGATTCTTTAATCTGCTGAGATGAGATTTTGTTGGTTTGGGTATTTTTTAAAAGAAAAGTCAGAAAATTTGAGTTGTTCCTCCTACCCTGGAATTGGTTTTGATTTTAAGAGCAGTTTTGAAGCCTCTGATTTGCTGTTGTGCAGCCAGAAACTGCACAAGCACATAAGAAACAACTTTCTTGCTGATTTTGGGTGTTAGCAGAGGTTCCTGTCCAGTATAAGGAGGGATTTTGTTTTTAATAAAGGTACAGAGTTAAAGCTGGGAGACCTCTCAACAATGAACATCATAAATTTGATAAAGTGCATCTTAGGTGTGTGTGGATCTCATGTTTGTCCCAAGGTGAGTTGATGGAGAGGGCAGATTAATTCATGCTCTGAGTTCAAGGGATGCAAGAAGAATCAAGAATGAGCAAAGCAAACAGGTCTGCTCAGATATTTTGTGGAAAACAATGCTGCATTTGCCTTGGGAGCCTTGTTGGCTGTTACTTTGTATTTATGCTCCAGGGATCCATACCATATGCATTCCTCTTACAGGCTGCTGTGTTCAGGATGTGTTGGGGTGCCAGGACATCTGGTTCCTGGGAGACCTGTGGTTACAGGGACCTTTTTGCTGTGTTGGGAATGCACAGGGATTTCTGTTATGTTCAGCAGGAGTGCAGGGTACTTACCCAGAAGCAGTGCTTCCTGTGTCCCCTAGACACAGTCTCAGGGAATCCACGTGATTATCTTAAAGATGCAAAATGCAGGAATGTCCCTCTGTTCTGTGCCTTGTGCTCCTCAATTTCACTTTTATCTCATTGGGTACCTGCTCAAATATTGTCTATTTTTTTTGTCTCCAACTTTTTAAGGTTCCTCAAAGATTTATGGCTAAATGGGAAGTCAGTGTTGGACAGGCAGAAGACATTCTTCTCGGAGGGCCAGAGGATCAAAAGTGCAGCCAGAACTCCAGCGAGCCAGACAGTGAGAAGGACATGCAGTCGGAATACTTTACCAATGGCCCTGGAGCAGAAAGGGACAGGCAGCTGAACGGCTGCTTTAAATCCTTGGCGTTTGACTCCAGACACGCGGCCAGTGAAAAAGGAAAATTGCACATTAAGCCACATGTGAAAAAAAAGCTCTGAAAGCAGAAAAAGGACTAGAGTAAAAAAGAGCAGCGTGAGAGGGGAAGCACCTAGGGGAGAAATCAAAGACAAAACACCAGAGAGCATAGTTAGAAACACAGTTGCTGGGGACCTACCAGAGAAACACGCGTCTCATGAACTTCGCCGGATTGCCAACAGCCTGACAGCATCCAGCAGCACCAGGGAAAACCATTTGCTTTCCTCATTTGGAGAAAGACGTTTTGAAAAGACACCTTTGAAACCGGACTGTGAGAGTCGTAAAAGCGATACTCTCAAGAACACTCTCCAAGGGGATTTGTTTTCCAGCCCATCTTTTGAGAGAGAGAAGAGCTCCCTGGGCATTTTGTGCAGTTCTAAATTACAAATACATTATTCTGCGTCTGATGCTGGTATTGAGAAAAAGCAAACTGAATCAGATTCATCCTCTTCCCTCTCCGATGGTGGGGACAGTGATGTAGATACCATGGACCAAAGTTCAGAGAGAGCCTCTAGTGCTCTTGAAGTTAGTGATTCTTCAGATAAAGTGGAGAAGGAATTTCCTATGACGTCAAGTGGAAACATTAAACTTTCCATGTATCTTTCTCAGAAGAGCAGCAGAAGGGCCAGGAAGAAGTCATACAGAGATCGCAAACCTCTGGGAGGTTCAGTAACCAGCAGACTTGATGCTGAATTTGCAGATGAAGAGCTGGAAGTTGGCTTCTCTGATGCTGAGATGTCATTGATGGCTCTTGAGTGCTCTTCGGATGTGAGAAATGACAATCTTTCCCCAGCAAACAAGCACACTACCCCCCAAAGTGTCTCCAAGGATAGCTCCTGGCCTGCTGTTGCAAATCAAGCAATCTTAAAACCGAAAAGCATGAAATTACCCCGATTCAGGAGTATAAAATGCAAACATAAAGAAAAGGTTGGTGGGTTGGAGCCTTCTCTTGCAGAAGAGGAGGGTGGTGTGAATCGCTGCTCTTCGGATACCAAAGGTTTCTCTGGCCTTCAGAGAAGTGGAAAAGTTGATGGTCAGAAACTATTAAACAACATGCATGAGAAACCCAGGGATTCTGCTGAAATCGAAACGGCTGTGGTGAAGCACGTCTTGTCAGAGCTGAAGGAACTGTCTTACCGGTCCATGAATGATGATACCAGTGACTCTGGCACTCCAAAGGCCACAGTACCTTTACTTTTCTCTTCTGCCTCTGGTCATGGTCGTTTGCCTATTGAACCAGATTACAAATTCAGCACCTTGTTAATGATGTTGAAGGATATGCATGACAGTAAGACAAAAGAGCAGCAACTGATGACTGGTCAAAATATAGTCCCATTTCGAAATACCAGCACAGCTGATGGTTCTGGAAGCAATTCTGCGAGTGGTCTGAAGTCTTTGTCCATTGTAGGTCCCCCATATAAAATAGAAAAAAATGGAGATTGTGTCCAGGAAACAGTAAATTCAAACTCCACTATAAGCAACTCCTCATTTTCACGCAATCCTCCAACCAAGTTGACGGGGATTGGTTCTGGTAAAAGGGAGCCTGCAAGTGCTGCTGTTTCTGGGACAAATGGCACAAATTGCGTGTCCAAACGCAACTGTTCAAAATCTAAACAGTCATCTAAGCTTGGAGATAAAACAATTTCAAACAGAAAGGACTTAAAACCAGGAGGGCCAAGTAAGTTGCTAAGTCGGTTATCCAGAGATTCAGGAGAACATGCATTCCGTGTGCATGGTTCAGTTACCAGTCCTCTAGGTAATGAGGCAGAAGATACTGAGAGGAAAGAGTGTATTGATTTAACAGAGCATTCAACTGATGAAGACTCTGCCTGTTTATCTGATGACAATTTAGGTCGTATTGGAAGGAGACCTGAAGCTGGTAGAAATGTTGAGAGCTGCAATTCTGCTGAAAATGGGCAGAGTCCAGACTTGGATTCAGAGGCAAATAGTGAGAGCTCTCTTGGTGATGAGTCTAATGATATAAATCACGTAGCACCCAAAAAGCGATGGCAGCGTTTTAACCAAAGCAGTGCTAGATCTAATAAGCACATCAGTAGATCTAGGGAACAAGGAAACTTGGAGAGTGCCTTTGGCCTGAATTCTCGTGGCTTTTCACTGAAGGGAAATGAGTGCTTGGGACGTAGGCATTCCCCTCATTCAAAGGTGCTTGAGGGAGACCTGGCAGTTCAGGACTTTGAGAATCGTTTAGACTTAGTTGATAAACGTTTGAATGTATGTGGTAAGCCAAACACCAGTGTGATGGACTCAGAAACAAAGCTTGGCAACTTTGCTCCCCAGTCTGAATTCTCTGCACAAGGTAAGGGAGCTGGACTTGCGCCAGAGTGTGTATTTGTATACATTTTATACTTTTTCATTTAAAGGATAAGTTATGGAACTTGGGGCTGTCTGATAATGTGGAGATGTCTACATCTGAGCAGAAGAAAATGTACCTTGATTTGAGTTCTCTGTAAGCATGGAGAACAAAGATGGCTTGTGCTCAGGTTATTGACCAGAAAGTTTTAAATACATTACAAATCATTAGTTTCTGCACCATGAAAGGTAAAATGAGCATCCTTCTCTAAGCTTGGGATTATTTTTGAACTTGCATCTTTATAATGTGTTCCTTAGAGCCATGTGCTTGGTGTTAGTGGGGTAGGTCAGCGCTAGAAAGTTGTCTGAAACTAAGCCTCAATGGCTGCTCTGATTTTATCTTTTGTAGTGCTGTTTGACATAGTTTGTCTTTTTGATTTGTTCTGTAGAATCTCGTAAAGATTATGTGTTTGGGTTTTTTTGGGGAATTTTTGCATTTCAATGTGAAATTTTACTAGCTGTTAATAACAAGTTGGAGAGCCCCACAAATTTCCTAGTTTGCAGCTCTGGTGTGGCTGCCTGATGGGTGAAGAGGAGAACAGAAGGGAGGGAAGCTGCCAGGGAGGCTGGGCTGGAGGTGGGTCTGAAAGATGGCGGAAAAAAATGAGGCAGCAGCATTGTAAGGGAAGTGACCCAGGAAGGAGGAGGCCTCTGAGGACCACAAGATCAGACAGCTCTGCCTCTCCCACAGTGGTGGGAACATTTGGTTAAAGCCAAAGGAAGAAATAAAAAGGTGTGTGCAGAAGGAATAGGGCCACCAGAACCACAATTGACAGATACCATCCTCAGAATCCACGGGAACACACATTAATAAAAACAATCAAATTAAATTTTTGCATACATTTCTCCAAACTAAATTGCTCTAATCTACTTGCAATATCCTAAGTTAATAGAACTCGTCAGAATTTTGAACCTGTGTTATTTCATCACTTATGTGTTCCCTCAGTACACATGTTGATGTGTGTATTTTGCTCTTAGTGGTTACTGGAGACTGCCTGCACCTATGATTCAATGTGGCAAAAGCAGCTCCTGGCTTGGTGGCTGTGGGACCTGCCCAAGGCAAGTCACAGCAGGCACTAAAAACGAGCCCATAGGGTGTAACACAAGGGGTGAACGTTCTGGTTTTAAATCATGACCAGCTTAATCATTCACTGACTCCTCTGGTTTGGGTCTGTGTGTTTCTGAGGACTGAAGTTTCCACAGAGCAACTGAGAGGATACACATTGTTCTGGGCTGTCACAGCCGAGGGAGTGAGTTCCTCCTCCACACTGAGATCCAACCGGGTTCTCATGGCTTCATGCTGGTTTTGCAGTTGAAGCATCCCTGCAGTGTTGCTGTGTGAGATGAAGATACAAGTCTGCAGAGAGAGCTAGAGAAGAGGAGCTACTGAGAGGCAGTAAAGGCAGGAGGGTAGTGGCAGAGGAAGGCAGCAGGCTCCTGGGTGAGATGGTGATGGTGGAGAGGAGTGTACACTGTCCTGGTGCTGCACACAGGGGTGCAGCAGTCAGGGCCTGAGTTTGCTTGCAAAAGTGCCAGAACAGCAACCACAGTGTAATCCAATTCCCCTCCCCTAAATAGCACATGAGCCCCGAGAACACCTGCCCTTTGTGGACAGATGTGCCATGGGGAGGCACTGGAGCTGCTGTCTGGGTTGCTGTAACATCCCCAATGCTGGTGGTACTGAGTAAACCTCTACTGCTGTGAAAAGACCATTTCTATATGTCGGGCAAGGCCAAGTACGTTGAAAATAGAGAGACTGATGCCAGAAGCTGAATTGACTGCAGCTTACAGAAGAGGAGTTTCCTCTGCCAGTGCTTTGAGAGAAGATGTTGACCCATCCTTGTCTGCAACAGGCCCAGTTTCAGTGTAAGAGATCGCAACAGATTGCAGTCACAACTGTGCAGTTCCCACTAAGTTCAAACTTTAAAGTCTTCATCGTAGTTAAATGGCAACATTTGGCATATTTTTGCTACAAACTTTGTGATGTGATTTAAAGCAAATAAGGCAGAAGTGAAGATTAGTGGAATTTGCTGACGTAAAACAATTTTATAGTTTCATCGGGTACGTGATTTACCACTGCCAATCAGACTGCATTTGGAATTCTTGTACGGGATTCCCTTTGGGAACAAAAAAAGCAGTTAAGCCAGGCCTTCTGGCACAGTGCTGTGTGCTCTGCTGCATGGCTTTGGGGCTCTAAATAGTTGCGTGCTGAGGATACTTGCCCTGTACCTGGTTATATGCTGAAATGTGTGTTTTACCCAGACACCTGTGCAGTGTTAATAGAGGCTGAAAATAGCTGCTTTTGAGAAAGTTGTTTCTTTCTTCTCTTTTAGCTAAGTTTGACATTTTCATGCTTGTTTAACCACAAAGCCACAATAAAGTGTAGCAGTCTTGTCCAACATCCCTGTTCTGAAGCGTTGCACTGGAATGCTTTGTTTTAAATGCTTCCGTTTTAAAGAAGAAAATGCCATCTCCTACAAATTAAAAGAGGCAAAGAGGATATTTACTGTTTGTTCCTAAATTTCCAGGAGACCACAGATGTTTTCATGAATAGGAGAAATCTTCAGGCAGAATTATTTAGTGATTTTGAAAGCTAAACAAAGGAGAAAAGTCTGAGCAATTCTGGAAAGGAAGAAAACATAAATCTTACTTTTGCAGCTTGTTGAGTAGAGATGGTGTAGAGTGTCAGGGCTCTTTTTTTAGGAGCTTGCCATGCATTGGGGTGTTGAGGAAATACCTGTTCCTCTGTGGTGGTGCCATGTTGTGCAAACAGAAAAGACGTGAGCCCTGAAGAGCTCACAGTCACTGGCTCCCTGATCTCACTAGGGAATAAATAAAGCAACAAATGGGCAGATGGGGAATTTGTAGTATATGAAAAAATGCCAGGGAGGAGAGGAAGGGAAGGAGTTAAGCTTAAGTGTTAGTAGTGATACCAGTGACTGAACTGCATTAAGGGAAAACAGGGTTTTCCTGTGCTTCTGCACTGAAACCAAAGGATTTTGGATAAACAGCAAAAGCGTTTGAGTTGCTGATGGTCTTTGGTTTTGGTAGAAGTACTGCAAAATGTTCGATGTAGTTTGTAGGGAGATGTTGGGTGAAATTTCAGGAGCGCCCCTCAGTCTGTTTTTTGATTTCTTAACCTGAACTGCTTGAAGTCTCTTGGGTCCTTAAAAACCCTACCTGCCATGTCAGGATTGTGGAAAATAGAAAGTTCAAAATTTTAAGGCTGTTTCAAAGAGAAAAAAGTATTGGCTCTTCCCACATGGATCCTCTGGAAGAGAAGGCAGGAACAACTATTATCCACAGATCATGAGGAGAGTTTTGCCTTGTGATAGTCTCAGAAACACAGTCTTGAAGCTGCTTTCCTTTTTCTTAGCACATTCAGAGAGGAAGCGCCTTAGAAAGCCAAGTAAACGGCTTCTGGAATATGCAGAAGAATATGATCACTTGTTTGCACCCAAGAAAAAATCAAGGAAAAACCAGGAGCAATTGCAAAAGGTGGGTGAAGGCCAATGTACTCTTCGTGGTTATTGCTTTGGGGCTCTGGTCTCTGTGTGTTTATGTTCTTGGTGGCTGAGTGTTCTTGCTGTGTGCAGTGCCATGCAGGATGAATGTTTTCACCAACATGTTTCACCACACCAGGTGAATTCTGTGGTGAGGTCTGAATTTGAAGGAGGTCTTCCTGCACAATGCAGTCCTGACAGAGATACCCAGCGGGGGCCGAGTTCTTTGGTTTCAACTCCATCTTCAACCAAAGAATCCCCTCCCATCCTTGAAGCAGAGTGTTCCTTCTCAGAACTAGGATCCCACTCCACTGATCACAATAATCAAGTTCCAGAAGGACCTTCAGATATTCCAGACCTGGTGGTGCTGTCTGCCTCAGATGCTTCTGAAGTTTCTGCTTCTCCAGATGCAGAAGAGGGATTCCTGAAATCGGGTGAGTGGAAGGTTGTGTGATTTTGCTTTCATAAGTGAAAGCGTCACAAGTTCAGTGGAAAATGATGCTTGGGTCAGTGTGAAAAGGTCAGTGGCTGTCAGTCTGTTTGTTCTTGCTTTGCTTCATTCTCTGCCTTTCTGGTGCTGAGAAGGGAGAGAGGGCAGGTACAGGGGTTACCCAGTGAGTTGGTGCTGTTGGCTTTCTGTGGTGTGTGATAGTCGTCTGTAGGTCCTGGCACAGAATTCTCCTTTGTCCAAATGGATAGAGCCACAACTCCTTCACTGAGTCCTTGCCATCTGTGCTTCCAAACAGTGGCATTCCTTTAGCGTGAAGGTCTCTTGCTGCTGTTAAAACCCTTTGGATGAACGTTGCTGTGCTGAGGTTGATACGCAAAGTCTAATCTGCTTTGCACGTGGGGTGACCTTTTGCTCTCCTAGTAAACTCAAGGAGTAGTCGCAAAAAATTTCCCCTGGAAAAACTTCTTCCTTACAGGCTTTAAACATCTGTAGAAATTGTCTTGTGTGAGCAGCAAGTCAGGGCCTTGGTTTCCAGTAAGGCACAACAGTGAGTGTGGTCTAATAGGCCTTTAACCCTTCCAACACTGTCAGTCTCGGGGTCTACTCTGCAGTATGTGCATCCGAACACATGCCCAGGGTTACAGCCCTGGTGTTCTGGCTGTGCTTAATTGGAAGGAACACTGTTCTGTCCTAAAGGGCCTGCAGTCAAAAAAAATTAAATCAAACAAACAGAGGTTATGGTCACTGGGAGGTCACTTAGCCTGTCTTGTGTGAGAGAAGAGGGATTGGATTGCCTTTGGGGTCTTGTGGATGTCATACAGAAATGTCAAGTTTGAGTATGAAATGGTATAGGTTACATCTAGGGTTTTTTTGTGTGTCTCTTTTTAAGTAGTTTTAACCAGGATTGTGATCTTCTGCCTGTCTATTACAGTAGCATGAATGTTGGCCTGAGGGGCGTGGGAGTGGAGGCAGGGCTGTGTTAGTGGTAGGACTGGCTTATGTCAGATCAAAGGGTTTGGGAAATTACTATCTGAATTGAGCTGCCAGGGTGTGTTACCTTCTGGCAGTGAGTTCACAGTGTCTCTTCTGTGGGTGGATTTTTGTATCACATATTGAGGTGAGCCTGAAGGTCATGTCAGACTGAGGTCCATTTTTGTTGAAGTTGTACAGAAACTGGTAATTGGCATCTCTGCCCAAGAAGCTTATGATCCCAAAGACAGGGTGAAGCAAATTGTTTTGAACTGTTGGCTGATATTTACTTAATGATCTTAATCTGATTAAAGAGGAGAAAACCCTCGTTTATCTGATGTGAAGGATCTCATTGCAGGAAACTTTGAAGGCAAACGTCAAAGGAAACCTACTAAAAAGCTCTTGGAATCCAATGATTTGGACACTGCCTTTATGCCAAAGAAGGAGGAGTGGACTCCCCAAAAGAAGGTACTTTCCTTCCAGCTCTTTTGAAAACTGGATAGAAAACAAGCCTAGACAGCTTGAATGAGCCGCAGTGCAAGGGGATGTGGTTTTCTCTTGGCTGAGGTCCAGGAGCAAAGGTCCACCCTTCCCAAAGGTGCTGCTTGCTGTGTTATGATGAGGAAATCTACTGTTCCCCACCCCTCCCCACCAGGGTAGTTTTGACTGTAAAATCTCCTTTCTTTATTGATTTTTATGGAAAAGGAGTCATCTGATTGCTGGCTGAAGTGTTCTTGTGCAGAGGCTTTCTGTCGTGTTGCAGCGTGGCTTGAGCTTGAACCTAAGGCTTTGTCCTTTTCCATCAGATTCCCTCTGAGCAGTGTTTCCTTCCCAAGTGAGCTGATGAACAAGCATAAGTGCAAAGCTTGTAGCAAGATGGAAGCTTGAGTTGAATCATGTGTAGGATACAGTGCTTGGTTCAGATTTTTAAAGAAAATACTGCTCTTTCCTCACTAAATACTCAATATTCAGTGATGGAGTTTGAAAAAAAGCAGCTTGTCTTTATTTCATGTGGTGTATGCACACAAGACTTGTTGCCACAGTTCTAAGGTTAAGTAATAACACTTCTTTCTTTCTTTTTTTTTTTTTGAGTGGCACAGTTTTAGTACAGTTATCACAATTGCAGTAATGCAGAGGTTGGTATATTCCAGTCTTAGACTGTAAAAGTGTAAAGCCAGAGAGTCTCTCTTCCCAGCACCTTACAGGGGTTTGCAGCCTCTTTAGGAGAGCTCTGAAAACAGTGGATGATGCTGGTGAGCATAGGACAGAGCAGCTGACTCAGCGTTTCTCCAAGCCCAGAGACTGACCTTTACATGTGGGATCTATCACACACATAAAACAAATGTTTTCTTGTAAAATCCCTAATGACTGATGAATGAATTCATGACCTGAACTGTAAGTTACATGTTGCAGTCAATCGTGAAGGCTGCGTGGCTGAGGAGTGCACACCTCTGTTCTGCATCTAGTGACTTGACTCTCCTGTGTGTTTGTAGGGTACTGGCCCTTCAGAGAGCGACAGCTCTGAGCTCTACTCACCAGCCCACTTTCAGGACCTGGGAGAAGGTAAGTGAAGGCAGGGATGGTGGGACAGGCTGTTGGTGACATTTGGATCAGTGCCTGTGGCACTACCTGTGTGTGGGGGTGTGTGTGTGTGTAAGGACTTGGTCATTAGCAAATGAGAAGAAGTACTGATACTGTTTATCTCCAGTATAGTTATGCTTTTGATTTCCCTCTGGAAAGTGGAGAAGTGTATTCATGTTTCCGTGAGAAGCTGTTCACTTCTCATTGATAGTCTGTGTGCTTGAAGGGAGCTTGTCAGCACAGGTCCTGTAGCAACATGCTGTCTTTTGCCTGATGACATGCTGTGACCAGGCCCAGCAGTGGCTCCCTGTCCTGTGGACAGCTACACCTTTCCCTCCTGCCTTTGAATCCCATCAGTATCAGCATGAGAAGGTTTCTACTGCAGTGCAGGAGGAGGTAGTAATGAACATTTGATTAGCAACGTAAGCTTTGTGTTGGTACCATTTCTTATTTTCTGCTGGGTGGGCTGTCTCAGCACAGTGATGCCGTTCTGCAGCCCAGCAAAATGATCTTAAACCAGTATAAACTGGGTTTCCTCTGAAAGCTGTAGGGCAGAAGACAGAGTACCTAGAGGCTGGTATTGCCACAGTCCCCTGGAGCTCTCAGAAAGGGGGTAGAACTTGCTGGTGTCACCTGTAGCAAGGAAATTATTTCTGCATTTTCTTTGAATGGTCTTTCTGGTTCATCCCAGCTTCTGAAAAGCTCTTGGAGAAACAGCGGAAGCGGAAGAGACAGCGCCATACCACCGCTGCAGTCCATTCCAAGAAGGAGAAAAATGAGGAGGGGCTGGGGGAGACCCCACACTCTGAGGTACTTATAAGGTCTTCCTACATGCTGTTGTCCCTATGTCCTGTCTATACTTCCCAGGGCACTTGGCAGAGCCTAGACCAGGGCATCCTTGGCTGTCTGGCCAAACTGGAAGTTTGTCCCACTGATGCAGTTTTATGGCTGAAGATACCACCTTGATTTAGTAGCTGTTTTGTGATCAGTGCTTAACTTGGGCTCTGTTTTTAAACTGCTACTCAGCTAATTCTCCGGGGGAGGTGTCGTTCTGAATGGATGGAACCAGGTTTTGCCTGGCATCTTGCTTTGCACCTCAGAAAATCAAACTGCTGTGAAAGGTCTTCTCTGGTGGTGATGGTGGGAATCTTGCCCTTGCACCAGTATGAAGCACAAGCACTAGACTGGTTTTCAGCTCCTTCTGCTTGCACCTGCAAACCAGGGTGAGCCAAGAACCTCCTTGAGAGGGCTGGGGGGGAACTGTTGACTGCTCACAAGAGCCTCTGATTGTGTTCTGCCATCCAGCAGAAAGAGCTAATTGGGGCAACCTCCTACTGTATCCCAGCAGGGTCAACATACAAATCTCTCTGACAAACACATTTTGCCTTTTAGGAATGAGCCAGGTATCACCAAATGTAGGGAAAGCAAGACTTCCTGGGACAGGCAGGACACCTCTGGGCCTCTCGCTATCGCCTCCCACTTCCAGTGGCCCAGGTTCAGCAGCAGGCAGGATAGTCAGTATGTATTTTAGGAGCCAGTTATAGATATATATTGTTTTACTTGTTGTTGTTACACAGCATCCAGGAGAGCACAAACCTCACACCACTTTTTAACAGTTCCAGCCACTGTACTGCTTTCTGGAAAGGGCATTTCTGATGAGATTGGTAATTTGGGGTTATACCCCATGACCATTAAAGCCTTCCTGTGCTGGTGTTAGTGCTCTTTCTGAAGTGTGCTCATCTGACATCGTGTTTCAAAGCAGCCTGTACAAATATCTTTGCCAATGCTGGGGAGAACAGTTAACACTGTCTGCAGTTAAGTCCCCACTAAGAGCCTGACCTGGCTCTGAGGCAGCAAATTCTCTGTGAAAAGAGGAGCTGTTCAGAGCAGCAAAGATCTAGGCCATGGGTCAGAATCCTGCACCCACCACTCACTGCAGAGGAAGCCCAGTTTTAACTGCCTCCAGCCTTAGACAACTGTGTTGAGTACTTGAAGTTAATTATGGTGTGAACCATGCCAAACAGAAATGTCAGTGCTTGGCACCTTTGCCAGCATCTGTTTCTGTGTGATTGTGTCTCTTGAGCTGCTGTGGTGAGAGTGTTCATCCCTTGGCTTAGGTGAGTACATGGGTTCTGGTGAGTACTGGGGTGCTGTGGACACACAGTTGTGCTTCCAGGCAGAATTGAGACCGTGCTGGTCCCTCGGTGACTTTGCACACACCAGGCAAGGAACTCCACTTTGAGCTCAATGGTGCTAGAAGAAATAGATGATCTGATGATACAGCAGTGAAGCCTGGGACCCAGCTGCCTGCCAAGGAAAAGAGGGCAGAGGAAAGCTTGTCAGCCTAGGCTGAGCTAAGCAGGTTTCTCTGTCCTTGCCTGTCTGTGGAGCCAGGAGTGCAAATTTACAACATCAGGGCAGTAAGAGACTGAGAAAAGGGGATGGAAAATGCTGCTGAAATGGTTGTCAAGGTTCTAAGCCAAGGTCAGGCTGTGCCAAAGAGCAGGCCATGCTTTTGGGGATGTGCCAGACACAGCAGCAGGGATAGCTCTGGAAGAAGACCAGGGATTAGCCCTTCTTTCTGCAGGAGGTATGTAGATTTGTAGTGTTGCAGTGCTTATGCTGGGCAGGGGAAGGAGGGGGAACAGTGACAGGTCTTTTGAGTGATGGCTGTGAGTGGAGATCCCCTTCTCCCTGTTCACAAAGGATGGGCTTTGCCCATCCTGCCTAGCTCTGATGTTCTCTTCCCTATGCAATTCTGGGAGCAGTGTTAGAATAAGGCTGAGATCATGGCATGTGGAATGTGTGGATTGACCAGCTGTTTTCAGAACTGAATTGGATGTGTTTAGGCTGACAGAGCAGGGCTAGAACATGCTGTGCCACCCTGGGCAGTGTGAGCCTAGTTGTTAAGTAACGTTGCTACTAGCAAATGCTTTCAAATCCAGAGAGGGAGCTGCTGATTAATGTTCTAGGACTCCTCGATCCATTTTAGTGTCCCATTTCATTAACACATGAAACATGTTCATCAGGGTTCAAACCAAGGAGTCCTGCAGCCATGGAACTCCATGGTCCTTTAGCCAGGGGAGAAAGCGACCAGAAGGATGGAAAGACAAACCAGTTCTAAATCCCACATACCTCTACCTGTAGCCAATCTGAGTATGTCCCCCTGCTTCCAAAACACTACCTTGAAGCCTTAACTACAACAGGAAGCTGATGCCACTGACTGTGTGATATGTGGTTCTTGTTTACCAGCACCCTGCCCCTCCTGACAGGGACCTCAGTGACCATGAGAGCAGATGAGCTCACTGTGTCTGTAACTCTAGGGCCCCAGCACAAGCAGAAGCTATAAGCTGACATTGTTTGCCCATACCAGTAGCTGATTAACCCTGCACTTGTTCTCCATTACAGTGACCCAAGGTGTGACTCTTGGGGATGGTCCTGTGCAGGGCTAAGAGTTGGACTTGATGATCCTTGTGGGTCCCTTCCAACTCAGTATATTATGAGATTCTGTGACCTATGAAAGCCTGAGATCACTGCTGGGCTGAGCAGAAGAGGGAGCACCGATGTAGGAATAGGAGGACCTGTGCTGTAAGCTGTCCTTGGAGCACTGGTCACCAGTGCTGCTCCTGAAGCATTCCAGGAGCCAAAGCAAGTGTTTGGGCCAGAGAGCTGCCCTGCAGCAGACTACATAATTCCTAGCAGAAATACAGCTGCAGGAGGAGAAGTATTGTAGCACTTAACCTGGAGAAGATGCATATAGAGGCAAAGATGGCTGTTATGTTCTTAGATGGTCTTTTTGCCAATGGTGTAGAGACCTTTCCTCTCCCTCTGCCAGGGCTGTGTGGTAGGGTGGCAGCAGCTTATGTGCTCCTTATCAGTATTCCCACAGGCTGCATCGCTGCCAGCCTTCCAACAAGACTGTGCTGATAGTCAGCGAGGCTGTACTCTGTAAGGTGTGTTGGACTGGTAGTAGTTTGTAGCTGGGACTTTGCTGCTTTTTTTTTTTTTGTGCTCAATAAAGGCAATTTATACCATTCATCTTTGTACTGTGTGCTTTAATATACCCTCATTGCTTCACAGAACTCACATGGCTTTAAAATGTCCCCAAATAAAATCATTCTGCTCCATTCAGGGAACAGGGAAGAAAGACAACAATACCAGGCAAAGGAAGCATCGTTAGAACAAAATACCAGCTCCAGGTTTTTCCAGCTTTAAACTTTAGAAGATCTTTATGTCCTTGTTTTGCTCCGACTTAAAATGTTTTCAAAAGGCATTCAGTTCAACTTACAAGCTTTAGTAGCACCACAACTCAGACTTTCCTATACAGAAAGTGGTGCAAAGCTCCCTCTTGTGATCGTTTGCTGGACACCCTGCACCAAACAGGCCTGGAGGTGTGGGAGTGATGTCTACTGCCTCTGCCAGCAGCTTGAATTCCTTACAAGGTCTCTCAAGTGTACAGTGTGTGTCTGTGTGTACACTGGGTACAGCTTAGTGACCCAAGAAGGAACTGACATCTATGCACTGGTCTCACTCAGCTAATTGCAGTGAGCCAGGATGTTAAAAAGTGGCAGAGTCCTTAAAATGTTTTTACTCAAAGCACTTAGCTGAAGGCATCACTTTGGTGGAGAATTAATAGCTCTTAAGTTGTACCCACTCTGGAGTGGCAGCTGGGGCTGGTGAGACCACTGAAGTGTTTTTCCCTAGACTATACCGAGAGGGCTCAAAGTTGGCAGGATGGTGTTTCCTAGGTTTTAGTTGCCTGTCCTGACAAAATCTGTGCCAATGCTGCCATGTGTAGCTCCAGGACAACAGTATCTTGTGGTAGAAATAAGTGTCACTAGGATACCTACTGCTCTCCTTCCCTCTAACTCCAAAGTGCTTGGGGCAGGTCCCATGGACATGTCAGATACCTTGGGAAGCCTTTGGCAGGATCCCTGACTTGGCCCATAAGGGTGCAATTGGGCCTTTATAATTTGAAATCCATTGTCCCACAGGATGCTCTTCCACCAGTAGATGTTACCGGCAGTGCTGTGACACTTGCGCAGGACAGATGCTTGTGGGAGACTCTGCACCCCAGGCAGGGTGGGGTGTAGGTGCCCTGCTGTGCTGCTCACTTTTGGATTCAATTAATGTGTTGGATCATTGAGTTCATACCATGCTTTCAGTAGCTTCATGCCTGGTATTTTACGTGGGTTAGGACATGCTGAGATGAACATGGGGAAAAGTATAGTTCATTTAGTGAGTGACAGCTGCTATGAAGATTGAGGTTTTTCATTTGTGTTTCCAGTACAAGTAGAAACTGGAATGCTTCTCACTATTTCAGCCTACCTGATTTGTTTCCATTCAGGGCATGAATGCCTGCTTGCTAAGGAAGGGGTTACGCACAGGAAGATAATTGAGTGTGTATTTTTTAATCACCTAATAAACACAGATCCCTTTCCTTTTTTATAAGTCTTTTGGTGGAACTGTACAGGGCATGTTCTCTCCAGGGTGGGTAACACACAGAGACCAATTGCCAAACCTGTTATGTGCCTATGGCTGAATTTGTAGTTTCCAGGTCAGCTACTGACAGCCCTGACTCTGGTTTTCTGGTTAAAGGGGGAGACGTCGATTCATGGGACAGCTGCAAGCCCAAAAGAGGGTAATGAAGAGGGGTCAGAGAATGACCATGGAGTGCCTTCATCCAAAAAGATACAGGGGGAGCGTGGAGGAGGAGCAGCTCTCAAGGAGAACGTGTGTCAGGTAGTGTTCTTGAAGAAATCACTTTGCCACTGTAAAGTGTTTTAGTGTAAGTTCTGAGACACACTGGTGCCCCAGGTAAGCCCAGGGAGCCTCAAGGTGCTTATTGTAGAATGAATCAAGCTTTCGTGCTGTTTTGAGCCTTTCCTCTACAATAGCCTTTCCTTCTACTAAGCTTCACAGGCGTTAATGAGATGTGACCAGTGCAGGATTCATTTTAGCTGATGGGTGGTATCAGGGACTGGATGGCAAATGGCAGTGGGGATGTACAAATCACCTGACTTTACTGACACAGAGAAAATGTAGCATTTTTCCACAGGAGTCCACAGCTCTGGCCAGCACACGGATGGTTGTTGTCTGGGAAGGAGATTGCTCAGAGCTGTGTTTCTTTCCCCACAGATCTGCGAGAAGCCAGGGGAGTTGTTACTGTGTGAGGCACAGTGCTGTGGTGCTTTCCACCTGCAGTGCCTTGGGCTCTCCGAGATGCCAAAGGGCAAATTCATCTGCAATGAGTGTTCCACAGGTATGGCAGCTTCTGCGTGTGCAGTTTCAGGGTGCTTCCTGCAGGCTTACCTGGTTATTCTTTGGCTGGAGGGCTGTTCCAACAGTAGAGCTGTTAACTAGCTCTCAGTCCTCAGATTATTGGTTTGCTGTCTGATAATGACTTTCTAATTAAAATCATAGAATGGTTTGGGTTGGAAGGGACCTTAAAGATCATCCAGTTCCACTCTGTGCCATGGGCAGACACACCTTCCACTAGACCACGTTGCTCCAAGGACTGTCCAACCTAACCTTGAACACTTCCAGGGATGGGGCAGCCACAGCTTCTCTGGGCAACCCATTCCCTGGTGCATGCCCCACCACCCTTACAACCAAGAATTTGTTCCAAATATCTAATCTAAACCTATTCTCTTTCAGTTTGAAGTCACTAACAATGGCTTCAAATATTAACTAGTCTTACTGTTGATTCAGACATGTAGGGTGCAAAGAAGTGAATGTCCAGCATCTGGTGGGAAAGAGAGAGGGAAATTCTTATCTGAGACTAGGGAGAGACGGCTGGTGGGGAGGGTGAGTCTGATGTGGGCTGGAAATGTCAGAGTAGGGTTGTTAATTTTATGATTTTCTTCTTTTTTCCCTGGCCTGAAGTCCCAGCTATAATAATATTTTTTTTCAATCTGGAGTTTTGTTGCAGCTGCAGGCAAAACTAGCCTGGTGCAGAGAGCTGTGCTCTGGGATGGGTGCAGCCAGGCTGGGAAGTTGTGCTGTGCTATCACGCAGCCTGGTGGACATATCAGGTCCTCGTTTAGCCTTCCTATGCGACCGATGTGTTCTCTTTCTCCAGGGGTCCACACCTGCTTTGTGTGCAAGAGCTGCGGGGAGGATGTGAAGCGGTGCCTGCTGCCCCTCTGTGGGAAGTATTACCACGAAGCCTGCATACAAAAATATCCACCCACGGTCATGCAGAACAAGGGCTTCCGCTGCTCCCTGCACATCTGCATGACCTGCCATGCCGCTAACCCAGCAAACATCTCTGCGTCTAAAGGTACTGAGTCTTTCAGGGTGGTCTAGGTGGTGCAGTTACATGCTTTTTCTATGTTTCACATCCACTGTGCAGCTACCTGGTCTTTATGTTGCCTTTCTGTCCTTGCCACATGTTGTTTGCTGAGGAATAGCTTCTTCCAGAGGAGTAGAAGGGGTGGTGTGAGGCAGCTGCAAGCCTCACACTGCTTGTGTCATACCTGGCAGCTGGAATGTGGTCATACCTGGCAGCTGGAATGTTCTCAGGCTTTCCAGAGGCTCAAATTCCTGCATGTCCAGCCACACCATGTGCCTTGCTGGTTTTTTCAGCAAATCCTTGGAACTGTACAGACACAGTCTTGTTTCTCCAACCTGCTTCTCCCTGTGCCAGTGCTGCAGATAGTGCCTTTCTTAGCAGCACTGACTGTCAACGCAGTGGAAGGCAAACTATGATTTTGTTCTAGTTCTCCTTTTTTTTTAATGTAAACTCTTGTCTTGTAGTAACACTCTTGGGCTAAGCTTCCCAGGCAAACATTTGTTGGAGCTGTTTGCAGCAATACCTTGACCTTTATCTCACAGGATTAAACTTAAAACTTTTATGTGATTGCTGCGTATGTTTGCTTCTAAAGCTGCCTTTCTTTAAATCCTTGGTATCTTAAGGCAAGTGTCAATAAGACCAACTCTATTTTTGTCCTCAGGGTCTGTGTTAAAGTTGCCTTTTTTTCCCCCCACATATCTTGCTGTAGAAAACAACACCAATGCCTAAAGCCTGCAGCCCACAGCCAGCCACGTCCCCACTGAACATTTGTTGACTGGCTGCAGCTTCTTGGTGGTCACATTTACCCCTTTTCTCCCACCTCTTCTTCCTGTTTGTAGTCTGCTGTGAGGAACCGAAAACAGGCTCTCAAACTTGCATAAATTAGGCCTGTAGGCAAGTGCATTGCCTGGAAGTTCTGGAATTTCAGGGTAAAATCTGATAAAGAGGCAAGTGCTGATGTTTTCAGAAGCTACGTGGATTGATTTCACTATGTGCAGCTAAGCACTTGGAACACCCCCTCTGTAATTACTGTCTGAGCTGATTTAGTAATTATATGTGTATGATAGGAAGCAGTCCCAGTCTGTGAACTCTTGAACTGTTTCTGCACAGCATGCAGGAGGTTTTTCACTTGTAAATAATACTATTTTATCTATGTTATATACAAATATGTATTAAAGATTTATATACAGTATGTTATATTAAATAATTTAATAGGAATCTAATGAATATGTCAGTGATGGTCTATGAAAATTAAAGGTCACCTTCCTTTTCCAAAGCTCATTCTGAGCTTAGTTATGAATAGAGTCTAGTTTTAGACGGAAAGAGTCATCCTCCTTTAGAGGTTCACTGTGTTCTGGTGTGTTCTGGTGCTAGGTCGTCTGATGCGCTGTGTGCGGTGTCCGGTCGCGTATCACTCCAACGATTTCTGCCTCGCTGCTGGCTCCGTGGTCCTCGCCTCCAACAGCATCATCTGCCCCAACCACTTCACCGCACGGAGGGGCTGCCGCAACCACGAGCACGTCAACGTCAGCTGGTGCTTTGTCTGCTCGGAAGGTGAGATGGTCTGCGCAGGGTCCCCTGTCACCAAGGAATGCCCTGACAGGGATTCATTAGAGGGGGCAGAAGCTTTTCCCACCCAGAGTGTGCCAGTGAGAAATGCAGAGAAACAGACTGGCTTCCTATCCATCCATACTTAAGCCTAACTTCAGGCTAGGACCTTTTCTAGATCCTTAGGAGGGTTCTTTTTGTAGCGTGAGTAGGGCCCAACTTTTTAAAAGAGCTTGCAGGAGAGCATGGTTCCTTTTTCCCAGCTGTGTCTGTCTGGAAGTGTTGAATCCAGGGCTTCTGCACAGTAACTGATAAATTCCTCCTCCTTCTCTTTGCAGGGGGCAGCCTTTTATGCTGCGAGTCGTGCCCGGCTGCATTTCATCGTGAGTGTCTAAACATTGAGATGCCAGAGGGAAGCTGGTATTGTAATGATTGCAAGGCAGGCAAAAAGCCACACTACAAAGAAGTAGTCTGGGTGAAAGTTGGGCGCTACAGGTAGGTGAAGGTAGAACAGACTTCTCCCCATCCCTTCTTCATCCAGTGCTCATGGTGATGGAGGTGAGAAGCTACTCCTCTCTAGAGGGTTCAGTGCAATAGCCTCTGACTTTTTTTGCATGCACTTAGCTGGTAAAATGTGAGCTTTCCTCCTCCAGTAGCTTCCTGTCTCCCCACCAGCCTTGCTGATAGCCCTCACACAGACTTTCCCATGTCCCCATGCAGTAGCTTACTTCTGAGGTGGCTAGAAGTGGGGAAGCCAAGGGTTTCATCTGCCCTTCCCTGTGTTGCAGGTGGTGGCCAGCTGAGATTTGCCATCCTAGGACAATTCCTGTCAATATCCAGAAAATGAAGCATGACATCGGTGAGTTCCCTGTGCTGTTCTTCGGCTCCAAGGATTACCTGTGGACCCACCAGGCTCGTGTGTTCCCTTACATGGAAGGTGATGTCAGCAGCAAAGACAAGATGGGGAAGGGCGTGGATGGCATATACAAGAAAGGTAACTTTTCTTTATCCAGGGAAGTGTGCATGATGTTTTCCTCTTCATTCCCATTTGGAGAAGTGGCATTCCTGTAACAGAGGAGGATGTCTTCTTGTAACTAAAGTGAAATGAAATTTGTAGAATGAACTGCTGCTTGTGTATCATCCAGGACACTCAGGATGTTTGTTTGACTCCCAGAGAGGCAGAAGGGTGTGCAGATCTCGAATGCTTCTCTGACGTAATCTCTTGAAATCCGAGTGAGCTGCTGCTTTATCAGCTTCCCTTTGTCTAATACAATCATTATCTCTATACAAAAGTGCACTTGAGAGTTGTGATGCAGCTGCTGGTGCCTCTGCCCAAGAGGCAAAGATAGCCACCAGTTGGCTACCCATGGGTAGGTCTCTGACTGTAATTTCTGCACTGCCCTGCTGCTTTGGCCTTTTCTTCACCCCCCTTCAGTGAGCCTTTGCCTCTGGAGTGCAGAGCCAGGCTGGTTTGCTTGTGGAACTGTGAGCACTGGGTGGGCAATGGCTGCCCAGCTCTGTGTGAGCAGAGAGAGTTCCTCATAACACAGCCTGTTCTCTCACTTAGCTCTTCAAGAAGCTGCTGTGAGATTTGAAGAGTTGAAGGCACAGAAAGAACTGAGACAGCTTCAGGAAGACAAAAAGAACGACAAGAAACCTCCTCCCTACAAACATATCAAGGTGAGGGGAGGTGGTGGGGGGCAGGTGCGGAAGAGAAGCCTTGAGCTGTCGGTGCAGGTGATTTACAGGTATACAGAAACATTTCTACTGTTTGGGTGTCTGACTGTGTTTGACGGTTACTTTGGTCCTCTTGGCATCCTCAGTTGTTCTCCAGTTCCAGTTCATGTATGTGCAGGGCTGCAGCAAGCTTGGCACCAGTAACAGAGGTGCTCTCATTTCCTGGAACAGATCTGGACATGTCTGTGTTGTCCATGTCAGTTGTGTGATCTGAAGGAAGTGTCTACCTTGAGAACTTGGGAGAATGCTGGTAATGCTCAATATGCTCAAATGCTTCATGTTGCTGACAGCAAGGTGGGCAAATCAGGTGGTGCAGGACAGGAGGTGGTCTGGGTGCAGTGCAACAGAGCTCCGTGGAGGGTGGTAACCCACAGTATCTTGTATCATCTCTGCTATTTTTTTTTGATCTCTTTCTGTATCAGTGACTGAACAGAAATACTAAAGGGGATGTACATGCTGAAATGCCAACCCTTTTCCTCAGTTTTGGGTAACTGTTCATGTTAAGGGCTGTATTTGGAGTTAGAGTTGGAACAGCAATAGAAATGCTACAGGGTGGAGGTGACTTGACAGGAGAGCTGGGCCATGGTGTACCTGTGCATGAGATGTGGGTCCCAACTGACCAGAAACCTGTTGACTCAGGGACTCTGTTTTGTTTTTTTTTCATTGCCTCTGTCTGCTCCTTCCCTATTTTATATGGCAAACTGTGGGAACATAACTGTTTACTGGCACTTTTTGTGTCTAGTTAGAATTTCTAGGCAGGCAGGTATATTGTGCATGAGTTATTGTGCACTGTAAAGAGCACAACTGAATGCTGTGGCAGCAGTATGGGCCAGGCAGTTTCAGTGGAGGAAGTAGTTTCTCATTATAGCTATTTTTAGGCCTGTCTCTGGCCGCAACATGAAGGAACTTTGGAAGCAGTTTGGAGCCTTTGAAATACCCTTTTATATAAATAATAACGGTTGTGGTCATTAGTCATGGCAACTCTTCTGAGATCTGGGTGCAAGCTGTTTGTCTCTGTGAAAGCAAAGCAATTTGCAGGAGCAGATGGTGAACTGAAGAAGGCTTCAGAGTGGAATGGCTGAAGGTGGTTGTGTCCATTCCTGTTCTGGTTTTTTAAGATCAGCACGTCAGGATCCATACCAAGGATCACCAACACAAGAAGCTGCTGCAAAATACATTTGGGATCCTTCACCCTGTCAGAGTTGTGACTAGTCCAAGCATCACCCTGTTTTGGAGTTGGTTTTGTTCTGGAGAGTAGGGCAGGTGTGCTGGGCATGTGTGGAGTGGCAATGCCAGAGCAGTGCCAGTGGTGGACTGACCTAATCTGTGAGTCTTGCCACTCTTAATGACGTGATGAGTCTGGGTAAGAGATGGAAAGTAGCAGAGGGGAACATGAGTGACAAGGAAGGTCAGAGGTGGGAGGCAGTACTAGGAGGAAAGGGGGAGACAGTGCTGAAGAGATTAATGAGGGATTTCTGCAGGGTTTGCTTTTAAAGAAAGGAGGAGGATCAGGACTGGGCCAGTCTCAGGCAGGCTGTCAGCACGGAAACTCTGCCCTGTGGGTGGGACTAGATAAATTATATGGGGGGCTGGAATAGTTTTGCTAAATGATTCCTTCCTTTCATGTTCTGGGAGAGGAAAGTGAGCCAGTGGCTCACCTGGGGAAAGAACAGCAAGGAGCTTTTCTTCAGTTTCTCTCTCCAAAGTCCTGACTCTCTGTTGCCTGCCTTTCAGCGTTCGCTGCCTTTAACCAAACCCAAGGGACCCAGCTCATGCCACAGACACGCCAGTCGCTTCTCCACCTGGTGCTGCACTCTGCTTCCTTCTGGAGCGGTTTTTAAAGAGCTCCTTGGCTTATCTCTGAGCTCATCTCTGGGCCTTCCAACCCCAGCCTTGTCTGGTTTGGCTTCCATTAACATCTGCAGGACAGTTGGGTAGGGAGGTAACTGTGTGGTAGGCCGTCTGTCACAGGTCTGCCAGCCTAGTTCTCATAGTGACATCTGAGGCCACAAACCAGCCTGATGGTAACATTAAAAAAACAGGGCAGTAAGGAAAAGCTAAGGAAAAGCACCTGGCACTCAGACTGTAGAAGGTGCAGTTTGATGCAGAAAATGGTTTGGTGTTGATCACAGGTATGGTGTGCGCCCAAGAGGGAGTGCTGGGCCACTTGCGCTGGATGTGATCACAGTGGTTATGGGAGGGGGGCACTTTCCAGGGTCACATATTACACACTGCACCAGGTGATGCTAATGGGGGACCCACATCTTCCTGAGCTCTTCCCTTTAACCCTGTGCCTCTTAAAATAGTCTTCCCAGAAGTACAGCTGTGCCTATACTCGTGTCCTTCTGCCCTCGCTGTAACTAAATCACTGCAGCACATCAGCTCGTAGGCAGGGGTTCAGTGTAGAAGTGCCTGTCAGGATAACTCATTGTTCCCAAGAGCTCATGTCCTTCGTGTGCATTGAAGGTGAACCGGCCGGTGGGGAAGGTGCAGATCTTCACTGCAGACCTGTCCGAGATCCCACGCTGCAACTGCAAACCCACCGATGAAAACCCCTGCGGCCTGGACTCCGAGTGCATCAACCGCATGTTGCTCTACGAGTGCCACCCCATGGTGTGTCCTGCTGGGGAGCGCTGCCAGAACCAGTGCTTCTCCAAGCGCCAGTATCCCGAGGTACAGATCTTCCGCACGCTGGCACGAGGCTGGGGCTTGCAAGCCAAAACAGACATCAGGAAGGTACGTCAAACTGGCTGCAAAGCGCAGAGAGAGATTTTTAGGAAGGAAACAGGAGCTAAGTTTTAGCACAAAGATGGATGTCCCTCCCTCCTGCAGGGAATTTGTCTTGTCTTATCAGCTTATTGTTTTCTCTCTGGCAGGGTGAATTTGTTAATGAGTATGTTGGGGAGCTAATTGATGAAGAGGAGTGCCGAGCCCGAATCCGCTATGCTCAGGAGCACGACATTACCAATTTCTACATGTTGACACTGGATAAGGTATGTGAAAGGAATCATTTGCCAGGATCCTAGACAGAAGTAAAATGATTGCAAAGAAGGCATGACAGTGGTCTTCTCCAACTTGTAAAAAGGTGCTAAGAGTCAATGATGAGCTGGTCTGCATTTCCACTGAAGAGATGACCAAATGAATGGACTTAACATGCAGTAGAGAAGCCTCAGGTTGGATATTAGGATTAGGAGGAAAGTCTGAACTGACGACTTTGGAGTTTGTTCAGAAGAGGTGAGGCAGTTTTTTGAGGACAGTTGTCTGAGGATCATAGATCCTGCTTCAGCATAATAGGGAGAATTTGGTAACCTTGGGATCCTTCCCAGCAGCTGAACCCTGGAGAGCCCAGACCTGGACAGATATGTGCCAGAGAAGGCATTGGCCCTCACATGTGCAAGTTTCAGGTGCAGTGAGACCTTCATTTAAGTTCAGATCCCAGGTCTTGCTGTGCTACGTAGAGCCAACAGAGTTAGTTACACCCATAGATGCCTCAGTGGGTCCTGGACAATAACCAGGTTGTTGGTATGCACTCCTGGCTTTCAGAGGTAAGTTATTTTGTCAGATGCTTCCCACACTTTGTCACTCAGCCTTGGAAAGATGAGAAGGAAACCATGAAAGCAAGCATGGAAAAGAGCTGTCAAGTGTGGGACAGGATAACTGTGATTGTTTTCTGTCTCTCCCCTCTGTCTTGCTGGAAGTTCACACTCACCATATCTTGTTCTCTTTGTCTGGCTGATGGGTGAGATCAGGGGCAAACCCAAGTGTTAATGTCCCTCATTATTACAAAAGCAAATCTCAGTTGCAGCTTCCCTGTCCAGCACAGTCTAACACATGGCAGTGTGCTGTACACAAGTGTACCTTATTTTACATACTGTTCCTGTTTTCCTTCTATACACTGACGTGCAAGAAATAGGAACTGGTATTTTGCTTTTAAGCAGAAGTTGGGGCCTGGAACCACAGGCACTGCCTTGGAAATGTTGGGGTGGTGTTTATCCAGTACTGACACTGCAGGGAGAGCTTGCTTCCCAGAAAGCAGCAGTAGCACTGTCTTGACTGTTCTGGAGCCTGTGTGTCTTTTAAGAGGAAGATGATGTGCAGGAGACTGTAGTTCCATATGATCTGCCAGCGCTGACCAGAAATGTCAGTGCAGGAAATGACAGTTGATTAAAATGTGGTTTTCTGGGCTTTTTTTCAATTCCAGGATCGAATCATTGATGCTGGGCCAAAGGGCAACTACGCTCGGTTCATGAACCATTGCTGCCAGCCCAACTGTGAGACTCAGAAATGGTGTGTGAACGGTGACACACGAGTGGGGCTCTTCGCCCTTGTAAATATCAAAGCTGGTAAGGAGCTGCACTCTGTCAGTGCCTGCAGTTAACCCTGGGGGGGTTCTGTAATGAAAAAGGGAGGGTTTGTAGCTCCCTGGGAAGGGATTTAATTTTTGGTTCCATGTAGGCATTCATGAGACTTAACACCAGCGCTGACATAATGAAACACAAAGAGCCATGGTATCAATGGAGGTTTGTGGTTCTGATTTACAAGGACAAGAAATGGCCCTGCTACAGGGTGGATCCTTTATAGCTGTAATATGTGCTACAAGTGTGGAGTTTCACTGAATTTTCTATCCACAAAGATCTCTGGGAAGATTAAGAGTTTGGTGTCCTTGTGTAGTGGTGACAGCCTTCTGTGACATTTATATTAAGTGCTTTTACTTCAGCATTAAAATGTAGTTCATTACAACTTGCTTGGTTTTGATCTGCTTTTGTGCCAGGGACTGAGCTGACTTTCAACTACAATCTGGAGTGTCTGGGAAATGGAAAGACCGTTTGTAAATGTGGTGCCCCAAATTGCAGTGGCTTCCTAGGAGTAAGGCCAAAGGTATGGTGCATCCTTTAAGCTTTTGTTCTCCCACATCACCTCTTTGCATAGACCTGTATGTTTGTTGCAGAGATTTCAGATCCCAGTTAATCCTGTTTCAGTGTGGCTATGAGAACACTGCTTGAAATGAGTTAAATATTCAAGCTTTCATTTTGAGATAGCAGATCTTATACTTCAATTATCAGAGTTGCTATAAATAACGACGGGAAATTTTATTTTACAGCAAAAAAGTATCTAGAAGATTTTTTTCAGAATTTTCTGCTTCTTATCATGACAGTTTCCATTGCACTAGAGGAGCAAAGGACAGGCTTGGGATAGACTTCATCACGTAACTAAGAAAATACAACTCAGTTCATTTCCCAAAGTAAAGTGCTGAGTAAATTGTGAGCATGCATGAAAGGGGCCAGCAAATGCACATTCCTTCAGGCTGGAGTTGCTTTAGAGCCAGAAGGCTCCTACCTCACTGTCTTTGTTGCAGTAAAGTTCCTGGGTTTATCCTGCTTTTAATTTAGTAACCAAAGTTTACACATCAGACAGAAATGAGAAATTTGCCATATCTGTAGTAGAAAAATCACCAGTTTTTAGAACACGCTGACTTTTTGAGAGCTTCGATTTGCAACTTTGTAATGTTGCAGTAACAGGAATTGATTTCAATTACCTCCTTGTGTGAGCTGGTTCTCGCTGGGAAAAGGAAATAACAGGAGCAGTTGGCCAAGTTCCCAGCTGTCACCCGCTAAATCTATGTCTCAGCTGTTGGTTTGTTTCAAGTGCAAGACCAAATCAGTCTGTAATCCTTCTGCTCTGGCATGTGGATTCTGGCAGTTAAGGGTTAAAACAGCAGCAGCACAATTGTTCAGCCCTGTCAATATCTAGGGAAGGTTTTGTGAATTCTCCAGGGAGATTAGTTCTGCAGAAAAATTAACTTATAAAAATAAAAAATGGATGTCTTCAGAAGTTGACAGATGAGGTGAAATACACATCTGATGTATTTTAGTTCTTTTTCTGGTCGCGATTTAAAGTTCAATTGATTTTGTGCTGCTCCTGTGTTATACATGGTTTGACTGTCATTTTTGCCTTGAAATTGCAGGTTGCATGATGGAAATCAGAGGAAGGTGCCCTTTAGTTGGCATTAATGTTCCATTGTGGTGTCTGAGGCGACTCATTCCATCTTGATGAGATGGGCTAAGAAACAATACCTAGAAAACAGTACCTTGGGTTTTTTTGTTGGTGGTGTTTTTTTTAATTCCTACCACAATAGATTTTTAAGCTTCCTGAAGACATAGCAAGACAAAACTGATTATACTCAAGTTCACTCTTGAAAGTACCCTTTCTAACTGGGAGTGTGGAAGAATGCTTAGGAGTCTATTGTACTGCAGGGAGCAAGTGGAATTGCTTAGTCCAGCTGTTAGACCTCTCTTAGACATTCAAATTAGCTGTGAAGGGATTTTCTTGTTCTCTTTGTAATTAGATGGGCAAGGAACTAGACCCTGAGAATAGGTGGGAATAGTTTAGGTGGAGGCATTTCAGTGCCTGCATTTTTAGTGATAGGAAAGGCCTGGCTTGTCCCCATTGTCAAGGGGAATGGTGGTATAAAAACAGTAAGATCCACATGTGAGGAGGAAGGAAACAATTTAGAGATGTAAATCCTTGGTGGCAGGAAAGCTAGATAACCAACTCTGCAGAGTTCTGAAGTTATAGGTCTAGAGACCAAGGCTTTTAAATCTTTTGGTGGTTCTGGTGATGCAAATAGTGCCCAATATTTATGCAGAAGAAAGGATGCAAAAGTAGCCTTGTAGTCATTGTTTCAGCACACAGAGATGTCCTGCATGGAGAATGCATATTTGAACACGAAGAGATGTAGAAAACGGCACAAAATTCAGCTCATGTCTGCTTAGATAAACTAAATTGATAGTGCTTTGATAAAGTCAGGACTGGGGACAAGACAGCATCATCTTTGTGGAGCTGAGTGTTTGGCACAAGGGGAGGCTTGGCCTGGAGAGGAGGTTAGGAGTGGTCTGAGGACCAGGCTTGAAGGGGGAGTGGGGGAGCAGTGTTGGCCTTAGGCCAGAGAAGAACACTTAAACCATTTAGTTGCCTGTCTTGAGACCAGTTGTAGTTATTTCCTTATATGTCTGTAATTTAACTGTACTGATGACATGAATGTGTCGGTTGTCATCGATGTGGGAGAGGGAGAGGATGGGGCAGTTGCAAAGGAATAACTGAGTATAACAGGGAATGGACTGGAGTTCAGAGATTGGATATGCCATAGTACACACCTGGAGAGTAACAGCAGAAATAACTCTGCCATGAGAAGGTCATGGCTGAGCACTCATGGCCGAGAAAGAGCCATTCTGCAGCTCAGCTGCTGCAGGACTGAGCTGTGGTGTGACACAGCTATAGAAAAAGGCAAATGTGAGCAGTGCTTTGGGGAAGTGTTGATGTCATTGTACACAACCTGTGAGGTGTCATCTGAAGTAGCATGTGTAATTCTGTAACTTTTGTTTGGGATAAATACACTCAATATTGGCAGAGAAAAGCCATTGGGAAGACTGAGCATGCAGATCGAAAGTTTCACTTTGTGAAGAGGGGAGCGTGTCCCAGAGGTTACTTCAGGGAGACAGAAAAGCTTCAAAGGTTGGACTCGATGATCTTGGAGGTCTTTTCCAACCTAAATGATTCCGTGATTCTGGTGGAAAAGAGCAGTGTTGACACAAGAATAAACTGATCACAGATAAATTCAGACTGAAAATAGAGAAATGATGAACATCAGAAAGTGCAGGAAGGCCCTTATGAGACTCCTCATGAGTCGTGGGTACAAGGAGATCTGACTGCTTTGACTGAGGACCTGAAGAGTCTGTGAGAGGTGGCACGAGCTCAGTGACACCAGGCAGCCCCAACTCGTCATTCTGCTGTTGCTAATTGTGTATATCCCATGTTGTGAACCAGGCTTTGGTGCTTTTCAAAATAACTGAGAGCTGTTTGCTGTAGTGAATTGGTTGCCAAATATCAAGCAGCACTAGAGGTTCTGCAGAAGTTTCATGTATGGCTGGCAGTGGGGTTTCTGTTGACAGGATTTGCAGTTTTCTCCTGCAGCAGGAAGGGAGCAGGTGGAAGGGGCAGAGTCCTGCAGTAACCAAGGTTGTTTTGCCCACAGAGCCAGCCCAGCCTCACCGAGGAGAAGTCCAAGAAGCTGAAGAGGCGGCCGCAGATGAAGCGCAGGTCGCAGGCCGAGGTGATGAAGGAGCGAGAGGACGAGTGTTTCAGCTGTGGGGACGGAGGGCAGCTAGTTTCTTGTAAGAAGTCAGGCTGTCCCAAGGTGTACCATGCAGACTGCCTCAACCTGACCAAGAGACCTGCAGGTCAGTGCTCTGCATGGCTGGGCTCTGCTTGGGTCACACTGTTGGCTCGAGGTGGCCCAGGCGCTGCTCATCATCTTGCACTTGAGTCACAGCATCTTAAAATTTGGAAAAATCTTTCTCACTTGAACAGACCTCGTGGCTCAAATGACACAACCCTGGTTTGCACCCCACTGTGACCAGAAAAAGGTGAACTAATTGCTGAAGGGGGAGCTGGTCCTTGCCTAAAAAATGGTGTTTGTGAGTTGACCCCATCCATGGGCCCTGGCAGAGCACAGCCCCAACAATAGTTGAGATATTGATCCTCATATTGGCCATTTTCCCAAAGCTGAAGACAGTTGAGTGAGTTGAAAGGTGAGGAGAAGCACTGGTGGAAAATAGGAGTTAAAAATGAGTCTGTTAGGTGTCTCAGTAGCCATGAGTTTGTAGTTGAGAGAACAGTATCAAAGCATATCCTAGTTTGTGGTGAAGTGAGGGCAGAAATTTGAAATAAAAAGTACTTCTATTTGGGTGCAGAGAAAGAAACAGGCTCCCTATATGAGCAATAAAACAGATTTGAGTTCATTAGTAGCTCAGGAGGTGTAAAATAACATCTCTTAGATGGAAAGACTTAAGTTGCATTTAAAAGTTGTAAGGGAGCTGAGGGCAGTGTTTCAGTGTGAAGTTCCTGCAAACTTCAGGTTTAACCAATGCTCATAAAGGGGAAAAGTCTGACCTGAGTCTTGGTAGGCCATTTGGCCCAATGTCTGCCAGGCCAGGAGGATGGAAAAGCTGATATGGGATTAAGTGCCTCAACAATTAAATTATAAGGGTATAAATAATACTAGATGGTACATTTTTAGCTAAAATAACTCATCAAACCTAATGTAGTTTTATTGCTAAGATAATAAATTTGGTTAATAACAGCAATTGCATAGAAGTAATTTGTTTGAGGGGTTACAAATCTTTTGATCTAATACTGATAACATTGTCACAGTTAGAAATTCTCTGTGCAGCTCTTTGGGCTGAACCGATTGGAGGCTGGGAAACATGGAACCAAGTGGCCTCTGAAAGTATCAGCCAGGAGAATCACTCAGCAGAGTGTTTGTCTGTGCCAGGAGAGCCAGAACTGGGCAGCCAGCACCTCCAGCTGTAATCTGGCAGGAGGTGTACCAGGGCTGGTGAGGTGTTTTGTAGAGGATGGAAATCAGATGTGTGCATGTGTTAAGTTTTAGAGGGAATGGGGCATTTTTCCAGAAGAGCTTGGATGGCTCATTGAACAAATTGTAGCAAAGCAGTGTGAAAGCCAGTGGGAGGGCAGGTCATCCCTATGGAATGTTGTCATGCAGGGTGAGAGAATACACCTGAATATACCTTTCTGTACATTTTCGTGTGCTGTAACATCCTGGCAAGTTTTCCTGTGCTTTAAAGTCTCCAATAGAGGAGAATCCAGCCTTTAGCCTGTTCTCCTGTTTTCCACTTGAAAAGCTTCTCCTAACAGCCTGACTTGAAAAAACAAAGGATTGCCAGCTCTATTACACGGTTTTTTTGCATACTGAGACAAATTATTGTCTCGCTCCTTTTCCAGCTTATACAACACAGCTTCTCATTGCAGCTCTTATTTTCTAAAGTTTTTATTCTTAGTCTGTTCTGGACTGCATCCCACTTGCCTACACATTTTTAAAAACTGAGTGAAAGTATTTTATCAGCATTGCACCCAAGGCCTTGCTAACTCTGACAGAAGAAAATAATTATATTTTGTGTTTTACATAAAGTTTCTTGGGAAATTATGTTTGACTTGTTTTGCAGAAATAGTTTTTATATTTATGTGATGTTTGTTATTTTCTTTATCATTCTTGAGTTTTTTACTTGATCCTTTTCACATATTTATTTTATTTCTTCCTCCTGCAATCCTACACTGGTCTTCATATAATTACACCTTGTTCATGCAAAAGCATCTGTCCAGTTAAATTCTGAGCCTGTCCAACTGGATTATTGCAGTACCTTGTTGTTACCTACCTGTTTATGTAAGAGTATTTTGCTGTTCTGCTTCTAGAAATTTAAATTACAATACAGATTAAAATATAATCCTGAAGGATGTAGTTTGAAATGCCTCCTCAGTTTACCACAAGACCATCGATAGGTGTTTTTTGAGAATGGTTTTCAGTCAGTTGTAGCAATTTTACTTTTTTTACACATAGGCTGTGATTTCCATAGCCTGCTCCTCAGAGTATCATGCAAGACATGAAAGGTTCAGCACTTTCTACTTGAAATGTTTCCTCTGCCATGGGCATTGCTGTCAAGTAATTGGAATTTCCTGCTTGTTTGCATGTTGCTAATTGTGTGATGTTACTTCCAAGAGCTCAGGGCTGTCTCGGGAGAGAGTGCTTATTCATTAGGCCTTTTATTCTGTCAAAGTTCATTAGAGTGGTTTGATAGGATTGATCCTTCCTGCAACAAACTAGCAGGTTTTGACCTTTTATTTTCCATCTGTACAAATGACCTCTATAAGGATGGTCCTAAGTCTTTTCAGTGGCCCAGCTGAGTTGAATGTGGCTCTCTGGGATGCTTCTGGTGCAGGGGGAGCAGTGGCAGCCTGTACTGCAGCATTGTGAGCCAGGAAAGGGGGAAACCATGTGAAGTGTTAAACATCCCCACTTGGAAAAAAATGGTGAAAAACTGGAAAAGACATAGAAAAGCAGTGTGCATATTTTGAGACTGGAATAGAAGCCTTGGGCTGGCTTCAAAGGAGGGGAAAAACATGCTACGTGTAGTCTTCAACCCCAGGGGAAAAGCAGCGTGGAGAGCTGCTGTTGCACAAGTGCAGGGACCAATGGCCACACACCAGCATCCCTGGAAAAGAGCTGGTAGCCACAGCTGTGTGGGTTTGGTTCAGGGAGGCTGGGAAATGCTCTGGCCCAAGTGGTGTCTGCCAGCAATCTCTGAAGTAGTGTTGGTTTTTTCCTCTTGATGATGTTGATACTGATGGTCAGTCGATTTACTGTGAACATGGAGCTCCTAAGGGAGCAGCTTTGTGTTAAGCCGTAGTTTTTTCATGGGCAGAGGTTAAGGAAGGTGCCTTTGGGTATAGAGACAATAGGAACTTACCCCTTGTGATCACTGCTCTCTCGCTTCTTCTTTCTGATAAACAGGAAGGGAGGCTGTTGACACAGAATTAAAAGATGAATCTGACACATCTACTTAAAAGGTCCACTGGGTTTTGTGCACAGACACCACTGATGTTGTCTGGAATTCAGAGCCACAGAGATTTGCAAGCTGGGGGTGTTTGCTCTTCTCCAGGCACTCCTATTAGTTTGTGTTGTGCAGGAACCAGATGGGCTTTTGGTCTGACCTGATGTGGCTTGTGTTTGTCATGATTATCATTGCCCTTGTCACTTCTGAGAGTGCAGGTTCCTGTTACCTGCCCGTCAAGCCTGGAGCGCTGGTGGAAACTGAGGAAGACATGTAGAATTGTATGAGAGTATTACACAGGTGTTCCCACTTTCCCCTGAGCTCATTTTGCAGCAGGCCTTTGTCTCTTCCCCTTGTACTACTCCTAAGGTGTGTCTTTCCTCCCATGTCTGTGCTGCAGGAAAATGGGAGTGCCCGTGGCATCAGTGTGATATGTGCGGTAAGGAAGCAGCTTCGTTCTGTGAGATGTGCCCCAGGTCCTTCTGCAAGCAGCACCGGGAAGGAATGCTCTTCATCTCCAAGCTGGATGGACGATTATGCTGTACGGAGCACGATCCCTGTGGGCCTCACCCTCTAGAGCCAGGAGAAATTCGTGAGTATGTGCCTCCCATAGAAGCCCTGACTAATGGCGAGGACACCCAGCCACCGGAGCAGCTGCCTGCAGAGGTAGACACAGAGGCAGACACAGACCTGAGCGTTCAGACCCTGGACAACCTACCTCAGTCTGTGGCCCTCAGACTGCAGTCACCAGAAAAGCCCCCTGCTACCCTGGCACTGAGGCTGCCGTCATCAGACAAGCCCCCCACCACCCTTGCCCTGAGGCTGCAGCCGTCAAACAAGCCCCCCACTACCCTGGCCCTCAGGCTGCCTTCACCAGACAAACCACCCGCCACCCTGGCTCTGAGACTGCCACCATCAAATAAACCCCCTGCCACTTTGTCACTGAGGCTGAAGCCATCCAACAAACCCTCCACCACCCTCTCGCTCCGGCTGCAGCCTTCGGACAAACCTCCCACCACCCTGTCACTCCGCCTGCAGCCGTCAGACAAGCCCCAGGCCGCCCTGTCCCTAAGGCTGCAGTCAGAGAAGCAGCCCATCATCGTAGCGCTGCGGCCTCAGCAGCCCGACAAACCTCCCACCAACGCGGTGCTCTGGCCCCTGGATGAGTCCTCCAGTGACGCCTCGCAACCTCAGCTGCCGAGCAAATCTCCTCCAGGATCACCACAGTCGTTGGATGAGTCGCTTGTTACTGCTGGTACCCTGCAGCTCCAGCTGTCAGATGAGCCTCCAGACACCCCTAGGGTTTTGGAGTTATCGGACAAGTCCCTCATTGACACCGGGACCCAGCAGCCTGAGCTGCTGGATGAGTTCCCCACAAAATGCCTGCATCCTCCACTGTCTGACAGACTCCTCGCCACAGTGGGGACGCTGCAGTCTCAGCCAGCAGATGAGCCTCCCGAGGCCGATCAGCTCCAACCGCTGGATGACACTTCTGCCCAGAGCCCACAGCCACAGTCTGTGGAAGAAGATCCCAGCTCTGTGGTGCCACAGGTCCCAGTACTGGAGGTGGCTTCCAGTCCTGAGGTGCTGTGGCCTCTGCCCATTGCAGAAGTCCCCGACTCCCCTGTCTCACGAATCCTGCCCGCAGAGAAGGCTCCTGGATCGGCAGTGCCACGACCCCTGCCTCCAGAAAATGCCTCCTTCTCCACTGCAATGCGGGTCCCAGCCACAGAGAAGGCTCCTAGCTCTGGGTCACCCCATCCCCTGACTCCAGAGAAGGCTCCTGCCTTGGGTATGCCACGGATCCTACCCACAGAGAAGGCTCCCAGCTTAGGGGTGTCGTGGCCCCTAACTCCGGAGAAGGCCCCTGGCTCCCGGTCGCCTCATGTCCTGCCTGTGGACAAGGCTCTGAGCTCTGGGGCCCTGCGGATCCCACTCACACAAAAGGCTCTCTCCCCTGGGGTGCTGCGACCCCTGCCTCCAGAGAAGGCTGCTGACTCCGGGGCCCTGCGGGTCCTGCCTCTGGAAAAGGCTCTCAGCTCTGGGGTGTCTCGGCCTCAGCTCTTGGAGAGGCCTCTCGCTCTTACAGCCCCGTGGCCTCAGGCATCAGACAAGCTGGCTGCTGCCGTGGCTCCTCGGCCTCAAGCCTTGGACAAACCTCTGGCTGCATCAGCTCCAAGGCTGTTGCTGTCGGAGAAGGCGCTGCGACCTGTCGACCAGAATGCTCAGCCGAAGGAGAGAGGAGCTCCGGCCATGGAACTGAATCCCCAGCAGAAAGAGAGGACCATGTTAGCTGGGGAGCAAATCTCTTGGTCTGCTGGGAAGGTAGTGACGCACGTTGGACAAGTACCGTGGCCTACGGAGAAACTACAGACGCACGAGCAGACCCACTGGCCCACTGCAAAAGCCCTGATGCCTGCTGAGCAGCCTTCCCGGACAGCAGAGAAACCACCAGAGCCAACCATTCAGCCCAGCTGGGAAGTGGCCTCAGTCCCCGCAGAGCAGACCCCGTGGACATCAGAGAGATTGTGTGCATTTGAGCAGACCCCTCGGCCAGCCAGGGAAGCGCCAGTGCCCCCAGAGCAGATGCAGTGGCTTGTCACGAACATTCAGACAATTGACCAGATTTCTTGGCTGGGTGGAAAAGCACAGACTCCTCGGGGGCAGGACCCTTTGCCTGAACAAAACACAGCGTTAGCCCATAACCAGGATTCTGTCTGTCGTGAGTTGGCCGACTCAGAGCCAAAGTGAGGTTGGTAAATATGGGAGGCAGGTTTCAGTTGTTTAATGTTTAGGGAGGGGGAATCTTTCTTTTGTTTTTTTTATTCACTTCCCTGAGCCCAGCCCCTAACCCATGCACATCCCATCCATATTCTCTCGTGACATGAGCAAGGACATTCTCTTAAACCTGAGTCTGGCCCAGGCAAAAGGGAGAGACCATCTGTGACCTTTTCCTCTTCCTTTAACAAATGGTAAAGCTGAAATAAAGAGTCCACTCTGGGTGAAAATCTCCAATTCCATTGAAATGGTCACATTACTGATCCAGCGTGTTCAAGCTCCAGGTCTGATTCATAGATGGGTTCCCAGGTACAGCCAGGGGCCTTGCTTTCGTTACTACATTTAAAGGAAGGAGATCAGTCAGGCTGCCCTGGGACTGAAGAAGTTTCAGGATCAGGTGGTGAGCAGTCAGGTGCATGTCCTTGCCAGACTCTAGAAGCAGGGAAGGGATTTGTGTTGTCTGCCCAGGTCTCTGTCCCTGCAGGGCGTTGCTTTGTGAGGTTTATCCGTATGTTCACTGGGATGTGCTGTGTGTGTGGTTTGCTGAAGGACAAGGATCATCTCCAGTGAGCTGGGAGAGGAGCCCCTGCACTCGCCCAGTGCAGTTTTCTCCATTAATAGGCAGTGTCCATTCAGGCTCCTTTGTACAGAGCTGCATCTGGCCAGGCCCAAGAAACAGGAAATCTGGAGGAAGTCAGGGAAAAGAGAGATCTTGGAAGTAGTCGTCTGGCAGTGTTTTCATTCTTGTGTCTTAATCCTTTAGCACAGGACATGTGGAGTGCTTTCCTGCCCTTGAAAACGTAGTGATCCATAAAGCAGCAATAGTGGAGCAGGGCAGAGTGGGTTCCCTGAGGTGCTGAGCTCTGCCCTGGCAAGGGAGTGGTGCTCCCTTTCAAATTTCCATCCAGACTCTTCTTGACTTCTGTCTCAACATGAGCCAGCGGACTGAGCAGTCTTTTCTCCCCTTGCCTCAGGCATGTTCAGGACGTGTTCCCATCACAGCTGGTATTGCCAGCAGCAAGCAAAACCTGACTCGCTCACTGCACAGTGCAGAGGCAAGGGTTCCGTAGCTGTATCGGGACCCATCTCAACACCTTCCCCTTGGGCAGCTTCTGGCTTAATTCTTCTACAACCAAAGGAGACTTGAATTAACTGGACTGTGTTGGGGTGAGAGTGTGTGTGTGTGTGTGCGCGTGTGTGTCCTTCCAACTGAATTGTAGTTCTCACACTGGAACATGGTGGGCTCCAGCAGCTGGCTGGCTTTCTTTTTTCCTCTTCTCCCTTTTCCAGTGAAAATAGATCTTTAGTACCTGGTAGTCATCAGGCCTAGCCTAGTGTCCAGACTAGGCCTGCTGAAAGCCATTCACTCAAGCATGGAGGCAGAAGTTGGCTTGGCCGTGGTGCTTGTGGGGCAGGTGGTAGAGTCCCAGGGGCCTGCAGCATCTTGCGACCACCAGCACCCTCGCAGGCAGGAGGAGGAGGATGGGCCTCCCTGGTGGCAGTGCCTGGGCTGGATGGGGTCGGTGTCCTGCCAAGGAAGCACTGCTGACCAGCATTTTCCCACTCTCACAACACATTACCTCTGTGGTTTGCCTGAGCTCCGCCGATCTGGGGCCGCGGCCTCGGATCTCTGTGCTGCCACCAGACCCTCACGCAGCTCCAGTGTGTGTATCCTTCTCCTTCCAGGTTGATCCACAGGTCCCTCCTCAGAAGGGGAGTGTTCAGCTCCAGGCCAACCCTCTCCCTCCGACATGGGAGGGACCCGACCCTTTGCTTCCTTGTTCCCACCTGGCTTGCAAGTGCCTGCTGCTCCCAGAGCAGACAGTCATGAGCTTTGTAGTTTTCTATGAAGGGAGGCCGACACTTGTGCCGAGACAAATCCCAGTCTGTTCTGCTTTCCTGACTTGTGCACCCTGAGACAACGTCCTCCTGAAAAAGCCAGGTGTGCTGGGCACGAGGGGACATTACCAGTGCTATAGTGCATCTCTTCTCTAGTCCAAATCATTTCAGATCCTTTGTAGAATAGCTCACAGCTTGGAAAAGCTTTATGGCTTATGGAAACTTACTTGTTAAATGTTTTTTTCCGGGAAGACTAGCAGGTCAGTTCCTGCTTGCTGCTGAAACTGGGGAAATACAAGCAGCTTATGTTTCTGCGTGACTCCTCCACAAAGGGAATCAGGACAACTCAGATCCATTGAGAGAGAAGATTATCTTAAGGGCATTCGTTAACTTTTTTAAACAAAATTATAAAAAAAAAAGAAAAAAAAAGGTAATGACGTTCAGTATATTAAGTATTTATCATGTGTGAGAAGGAAAATAAATCTTGAATTTACATTTATAAGCCTTCCCATGAGCTGGACTTAGTCATGTAGATTGTGTAAGTAGGGTTCCCTCAGTGCCGGTGCCCAGCCAGCTCCCGCTGTAACCAGAGAGGTCTCTGCACTGCTCTGTCCACCTCTGCTTTGCATTGTCACGTGTTAACTCGCTACTTGTTTCATGAAAAAATAAACTGTGAATATTTTTGGTGCAGGCTTTTTTAAATCTGTAAAATGGAGAAGTTCTCAATGAATTCTCATGAAAGCAGGTTTGAAAAGATCACTTCTATAAATCGTGTGCTCACGTAGCAGGGTGAGGCTCACGGCAGCAGCCGCCTTTCACGCAGCAGGCGCTTACCCAAAAGCTTGTTTGGAACAGTGAATGTGGATTAAACTGTTGCATGGCATTTCCCACAGCCTTCTTCATTGCAGCTGACTGTACCCCATCTCTCCTCTTGTCTCCCTTTTCCACGAGGATCCAGGTTTCCAGCTTGCTACCTTCCAGCTGCTGTTGGAAGGTTGACTTCAGCGTAGCTGGGAGGCTGCTTGGTAAAGTTGGCGTTGGGGAACATCACAGAAGGAGGAAGTCAGGAAGCTCCTTTTCCCTCCTCACCCTCATTGGGGCCCTGAGTGGTGCTCTGTCAGATATGGGGGGCTTTTCAGATGGAGTAGTGGTGCTTATGGGAGTGTCCGGCAGTGCTGGGTCACCTTAGCAAGATGGACAAGGCCTGACCAGGTGTGGAGAGAGGTCCCAACAGCCTTGCCCTACCCAGGCTGCTCTCACTGGCATGGAGCAGCAGCTGGGGAACAACTTTGGGCAGCAAAACTCTGGTGAAGGAAATGTGGGTTTGTGCACTTGACGTGACTCTTGCTGTGGTGGCAGCACTGCCTTGGAGGAGGAGAGGGAGATGTCTGTGTTGAAGCAGTTGGATTCATTTGTGGCAGTTCATTGCCGCCTTCAGAGTCCAGTCAGTTTGAATCACGGGGAGTTTCAAGGTAGAGGACAGTGACAAAGTAACCTGCAGGGCTCAGAGCTTTGCTGCAGCTCCTGCCAAGGCTGTGGTGCTCTTTTGTTGCATTGGAGGGATCCAATCACCTGGTCACTAAATCTCAGGTCAGCCCTAATTGCACCCAAGGTGGATGAGAGGTGACTCTTGCGTTGATTCACTGTTGAGGAGTGCTGTAGAAGCAGAGTCAGGGGTGTAATTATTTCTGCTCAGAGCTCTGCAGACCCATGGAGGCTCACAGGAACTTCCCAGGTTCCTGAGCCCATTCCTGCTTGTGGGAATGACTCCTTGGTTCTGAAGGGGGTGAAGGCTTTGCTCCTATACAAACGCTTCGCTGGTCAACATCTTTGCTGTCAGGACAGCCTGGCTTCCCCTGCTCAGAGCAATGGGCTGTGGTCAGTGGCCCTGGCTTCCATCTCACAGTAGGACCAACTTTAGTGTTGGATTTCCATGGTGGACAAGAGAGTCCTAGTTGACCTTTGGTGATGGAGGAGTTCTGGTGAGCGGTAGCAGTGTGGTCAGGGACTCAAGTGCCCGGGCAGGCAAGGAGGGTTGCAGAGGAGGAGCCACTGCAGGACCTGTGGGATGTGTGGGCAGGAGGGGAGCAGGCTTGTCCTATCTTCCCCAGTGCTGGGCTGGGGCCCACTGTCAGCCAGGGCTCTGGTGAATCTAGCAGGAAAGCTACCACTGTAAGGGATCATCACCTACTGCACATCTCCAGATGCTGACTAGCTGATGGTAGCTTGCTTTATTGCTGTTCTCGAGTTAAACTTTTCCTATTTAACAGAAAAAAATCCCCAAGAACCAGATTCACTTCAATACACAAAGTATCCGGGTGGTACCATGGGAGTACGTGTTAATTCAGGGTTAAATCCCTGCAGGCAGAGGCTCTGAAGGTGTGGCTGGTGTTAAAATTTACAAGAGAGATGGTTGAATCCAAAGGACCTTAACAAATTAAGGTGGGACAATGTGTTGCTAGAAAAGCTTCAGCTCACTTTCAGTGAAAAAAAAAGGAAGAAAAATTAAGAAAAAGCAGCCCTAACCCTGATGCCCTTGGCAGTGATTTAGCCTGAGCACACTGTGGTGGTACCCTGCTTCTACCTGGACACCACAGGCACCATTCTGACAGGGCAGGGGGAGTTTGTTTGAGAAACCTCAGACCTTCAATACCTTCCGTTTATTTTTAATTTCAGCCTTAACTTCTGATTTTGCTTGATGTTTGGAATAACCATAATTGTAACCTGCTTGTAATGTGCTTTGCCCTAAATTACTGATGAGGCTTTTGGCCTTTGCCAGCCAGTGTGTGTTAAAGCAAAGTGGCAAATCATGCAGCTACTCTGAAAGTCCGGAGGGGGGTTGCTGTGTTTGATCTCCCAGGCTTTGTCCGTGCTAATTACCCCCCTGTGAGAGTGATAACACTGGTATCATTTGCGGCAATGGCTGCACCTCTTGCAGCAGCACGGGCTGGGCTGATGGGGTGCTCGGGGCTCCCAGGGCCTGGGACATGGGACACTGGAGCCTGGGGACTGCTCCACCACGTGCCTGGCTTCAGCAAGAGTCTCACCTGCGGGGTGGCAGTGCCCTTGCTTAGCAGGAGGTGGGAAAAGGCAAGATTCCTGCTCCAGGTCCTCCAAAAGCAATGTAAGCAAAGCTCAGTGCAGGGGACAGCTTGTATGAGCTTGGGCTGGAGGAGTGGCAGTGATGGACAGTCCCTACAGCACTGAATCTACCTCCTAGGGAAATCTGAGAAATGGGTGTAGCTATGGCCTATTTCAAGGTAAAGTTTTAATCAGTTTGCCCTTGGCAAAACCCTTGGGCTATTGTGGTGCTATTGTAAACCGTCGGCAGCTTAGCACAGTAGGGCTGGACTCACGGCTCCTGGCCCGTAGGCTGGGACTTCTTGGCCAGCTGAATCCCATCCCCATAGAGCTGGGTCTGTGTGACTGAAACAGGATGAGGTGTGACTCAGTTCCTTCAATTTGTGAGGGTTTTGAGACTCAAACCAGTGTGCCAGTGGGCCTCGTGGGGAGCCAGTGGAGCCATGTAAAGCAAAGCAGGCATCCGCTACTGCATGTTCTTCGTGTCCGTTTGGTACTGAGCTGGTTTCAGTCTTTGTTTCTTTTTCTGATGTTTCCAAGTTGTTGACTTCAAGGAACTGGGTTTTGTGTATTTTTTTTAGACACTGGGAACTTGTTAAATGGAAAAGCAGCAGCACTGGGAGACTCAAGGTGGAGCGTGGCTGGAGCTGAAGGCCCAGGCTGACATGGGTGGGAGGTGGGATGTGCTGGCAGTGGCTGGCACAGGCAGGGAGCAACTGGACAGTGGAAGCTTTTCAGCAGCAGCACTCCCAGCCCTGCATATCTGTGGTGCTGAGGTCACTGCTCTGCCAGACACTTAAGAGTGTCCCCATGCCTGGCTTTGAATGTCCCCTGCAGCCCTCCAGTGCTACGTGCTCTCAGCTGGGGTCCTGGCTGCCAACTAGCCAGGGGTCCTGGGGAGGGTGGCTGCCCACTGCCCCTTCCTCACTGCCCAGAGACAGGGCTGGGGCACTCGTAGGAGCAGCATTAAGTTGCACTGGAGTTGTGAGCAGGAGGTTTGCTCGTGGGGGGAACCTTGGTGTGAGCAGCCCCTCGCTGCCTTCACCCCAGGGTCTGCTGCCCACAGGGTGGCAGTGGATGGGGGTTCCCTGCAGGGTCCTGTTCCACAGGCTCAGCCAGAGGGAAAAGCACTGGGAGTTGAGGAGCCCAGCCAAGGCAGGGGCCAGCCAGAGCACTGCAGGGGAGGACATGGGGGTGCTCAGCCCTGGCTGGGACTCATCTGTCAGTTCTAAGCAGGAATGCCAGAGCAGGTGAGAGAAAACTACATATTTCCAGCATGTATATTATTTTTAGAAGAGGGAGAGGGGAGAGTCTTGGACCATTGATTACTTTCATTTTGCTCCCCTTAGACTGTTGGCTGTGTATGTGAAACTTATAATGAAAAGAGGGTTGCCCTGCCCAGGTGCTCCCAGAACATGTACTGTAATTCTTTGTATATAGAAGAAAAATTACTGTAAAGTAAAGTTTAACTTTACTCTCGATGTCCTCTTGTGGTTTGTCTTGCCGAGGGGGGCGAGGGAGGGATGGGAAACCCCCAAAAGCCTCGTGCACAGGGGGTGGCTCAGACCACAATGCATTTTATTTACATTGTACACCTTGAGAGAAGACGCTTAAATAAATCTGCAAAGAATTGAGCATCTCCGAGAGAATAAGTTACCGGCCGCTGCTGGGCCACAGCAGCTCCCACCAATGCCACAGGTGGCAGGGAGGGGGTCCCTGGGGGTGACAGTCCATAGATCCTGGCACTGCACGGCAGCCCTGTGCCACTCCACATGCCAGGAGGAGAGCAGTCCGCAGGCCTTGTGCCCTGGCACAGACAGGCCCCAACAGCTAAAACACAGCAGGTAAAACACCGGAGGCATCCGGCGCGCGCCAGCTGCCCAGCCGGCAGCAGCGGTTCCCTTTTGGCACAAGGGCTCAGTGGTGGCAGCAGCTGTAGAAGTAGGGACTGCTCCTCTGGCCCAGGTTGACACTCTTGTCCTCTGGAAGAGAGCAGGAGCGGCAGGCTGCTGGCACAGCCACGCCACAAAATGCTGTGTGGCAGCCCCAAAGCTGCTGGTCCCAGGCGTGGGCCCCAGCAGGTCCCATGAGGAGGGTTTGGTGCCACGTGGAGAAGCAGCAAGGCCCAGGGCCACAGCACAGCCCAAGACAAATGCACAGCCCAGGGTGGGAGGTGCAGCCAGGCTGAGCACGCTGGGGCAGGCCTGGTGAAGAGTTGAGCCAGTCCTGCTGCCTAGTGAGGCTCCTGGCCACCAAAGGCCATCATGGCCCAGCTGGGTGGACATGCTAAGCCTGGCCTAAGCAGGGACGAGGATGCTGTGATGGGACCCAGCCGCCACAGGACAATCCCCAACAGAGAGCTGCAGCAGCCTCAAGCAGGGCAGAGGTGAGGAAGGGCCCTGCCAGACCCCCCATCGCTCATACTCCACACTCAGCAGAGGCACAGGAGAGGGTGCCTGAGGAGGGACAGCTCCTACCTACTCACCTGTCATCACCTGGAAGGCGGAGAAGTTGACGTAGTCCTCAGCCACCTTCTGGAACAGCTCATCTGGGGGGAGAGGTGGCACAGTGGGTGTGGGTGCCCCCGCCAGGCAGAGCCCCCTGGCCCTGCTCTGCCCAGGGCATGGCCCCAGCGAGAGGCTACTCACCCACACTCTGGCCCGTCTTACTGGAGGTCTCAAAGTGGTCTGCTTTGATCTCTGAAACAAGGGTCCAGGTTGGCACTTGCTGCAGGTGCAGGATATGGCCCAAGGGCTCAGCTGCCCCCAGAGTCACCCCTCAGGCACAGCTGCTGACAGGGGGCTGGCAGGGACCCAGGACAGGGCTCCTGGCCCCTTGGCCCAGCTGGCCGCGTGCCTGCCCATGTCAGGACATGCTGTGTCCAGGGAGGTCCCTGGTAGAGCTGGCACCTCACCACACACGGAGCCCTGGTACCACCGGATCTGCTGCAGGCCCAGGGCAAGGGCAGAGCCCCTCGCACACGGATCCATCCCCCCATGCCCCCCACCCCCTGTGCTGCGGGAGCCCCAGGAAGGGCCAGCAGTGGCTGTACCATCGGCATAGTCCTGCACATCATGGAAGTCAATCCCCCGCTTCCTCCTGTCCTCCTCCAGCAGGTCACACTTGGTGCCACACAGGTAGATCCGGCAGCCCTGGGGCAAGGGAGAGGGATGGGAGGGATGTGCCCATGTCTTTAGCAGCAGCCCCCCTGCCCCACAGTGAGGCTGTGCAGTCCCCCAGCACCCCTGTACCTCCTCGCAGTTCTGCAACTCGTTCACCCAGAACTTGGCTCGCTGGAAACTGCCACTGTCGGTGAGATCTGGGGAGAGAGAGGGGTCAGGGTCTGTCTAATGCTTTTCTCAGTGCCTGACCCACCAGTGCTGCCACCACTCTGTCCCAGGATCCTGGGACCTCCCCATCCTCCATGCCCTTACCATAGCAGACGATGGCAGCCCGGGCCCCCCGGTAGTAGATGCGGCTCATGGCCTCGTAGCGCTCCGAGCCGGCCGTGTCCTGTGGGACACAAGGAAGTGCTTGGCAGGTGACTCTTGGAGATCCATGAGCCAGGGGGTGACTGAGGATGTCAGCACAGCCCTCTCTGGGGATGTCAACACAGCCCTCTCTGCACTTACCCAGATGCCCAGGGTCACTGTCTGCTCCCCCACGGACATCACCTTGGCCACGAAGGCAGCTCCAATCGTCTGGAAGTGAAGCAGGAGGAGAAGTGGGGACTGGCCCAGGGATGCCCGGAGCATCTGGCCTTGGAACATGGTAGGAACCGGCCCGGGAACATGGGGAAACACACCCGGGAACGTGTGGGTATGGAGGAGGAGGAGTGGGTATGGAAACAAGGGGACCAACCCACGGGTATGGGAGGGATGTGGAGGGGCTCCAGCCCAGGCATGGCGGGAGACAACATGAGGGGACATCGTGCCAGGGACGTGGTCTCACATTGCCAGAGACACGGTGAGGGCATGGGTAGGATACGGAAGGCACCAGCCCGGAGATCGAGAGGGGTGAACACGAAGGGACCACCCTGGGGACATGAGAGTGACGCGGGGGACACCGTCGTGGGTACGTGGGAGGCACCGCGCCGGTGACACGGTGGGGAAACGAGGGGACCGACCCGCGAGTGCAGGAGGGGTGGAGGGGTCCTATCCCGAGGATGGCGGGGGACAACACGAGGGGACACCGTCCCGGGGATGTGGAGGGACACGGTGGGGGAGCGAGGGCACCGACGCGCGGACGGGCCACACAAGGGGCTCATCCCGGGCAGACGCGGGTGACGCGATGCCGCGGAGGCGCCGCAGCAGCCCCGCGGCGGCGCTGCCGGTGCCCGTGTGTCACTCACGTTCTGGTAGGGCCCGGCGCGGAAGCGGCCGTGGGCGCAGCGCTCCACCAGGCTGCTCTTACCCACGCCCTCCTGCCCCAGCAGCACCACCTTGGCGTCCACCCGCCGCCCGCTCATCCTC
>NW_020884887.1:7490536-7525512 GCF_003945725.1 Corapipo altera | reverse complement strand
GCCATCTGGGAATGCTGCCCCTCCTCCTCGGCCCAACCCTTTCCCCGGGGGTCCCGCGGGGGCTCTGCTCGTCCCCCTCCAGCCTTCTGGGATGGGTGCACACAGCGGCGAGCTGGTTTCCCCCTCCCTTAGTCCCACGGTGCCTGATGGTTCCCAGCCCCTGGTGGGCTGGCCGGGAAGGAGCAGGGCTTGATGTTTTCTTCCGCCGTTTTAGCAAACATGTCCTGACCGAAGACATCGTGCACCGGGAGGTGACACCGGACCACAAGCTGCTGTCGCGGCGGCTCCTGACCAAGACAAACCGGATGCCGCGCTGGGCAGAGCGCTTCTTCCCAGCTAACGTCGCCCACTCCGTCTACATCCTGGAGGACTCTATCGTGGACCCCAAGAACCGGACCATGACCACGTTCACCTGGAACATCAACCACGCCCGTCTCATGGTAGGTGCCGCGGGCGGGAAGGCATAGGGGGGGGTGGAAGGGGCCCAGCAGTTCCTACAGCCGGGCTGTGCCTCCTGCAGGTGGTGGAGGAGCGCTGCGTGTACCGGGTGAACCCAGAGAACAGCAACTGGACCGAGGTCAAGCGAGAGGCCTGGGTATCCTCCAGCCTGTTTGGCGTCTCACGGGCCATCCAGGTGAGCACTGCAGCACTGTGTGTCCCCCTAAAGCTCCTGCTCCCCCTTTCTCTACCCATTCCTTGTGATGGTTTTTACACCCTTTCCCCTTGTTCCCCCAGCCCTCATGAGCTCTTCGGGCACCCAGAACCATCACTGTCAAAGTCACTGCTTGTGACTTCTCAAGCTGGGACAAAAGCCCCAGGGGCTATGTGTGACAGGGAGCTGGGCTTGCACCTTCACTGACTTTTCCCTTGCAGGAGTTTGGTCTGGCCAGGTTCAAAAGCAACGTGACCAAGAGCACTAAGGGATTTGAATACGTGCTAGCAAGAATGCAAGGTGGGCACCAGGGGCAGGCTGGGGCTGACCGGGACGGGTCTCTTGGAGTTAGAGGTCACACTGGGAACACTCCAGTCCATGGGCAGGTCGCAGCTTGAACTGATCTGACTGTGAAATCCTCCTCCCTTACCTTTGCCCCATGCCTTGGCATAGCCTGCCCTTCCTGAGCGGAGCAGCCGGCCAGTGATTGCAAGGCCAGGCAGGGGTGGAGTGCAGTGCAGGCAGGACGGGATGTGACAGGGCAGCAGTCACGTGCCCTGACGTGCTGAGGTCAGGAGCACCAGGCTCATCTGCGTGGGGAAGTGCCTTGGTGCCAAGGCTGCTGGGCAGGTCTGGCTGGCACTCCAGTGCCGGGGCAGGGCTGGGTTAACAGCTTCCGTGTTATAGGAGAAGCTCCATCCAAAACACTGGTGGAGACTGCCAAGGAAGCGACCGAGAAAGCCAAGGAGACAGCTCTGGCTGCTACAGAGAAAGCCAAGGACCTGGCGAGCAAGGCAGCCACCAAGAAGAAGCAGTACGTGTGAGGGGCCAGCTGCACCAGGACAGATAGAAATCTCCTTAGATTTTATATTTTTAAAGAAACTGTACAAGTCTGACAATCAGCTGCTGTTAGACCCTTTCTGAGATGTAATTATCATTAAAGAATCTACTCCCACTTCTGATTTGACTGGGACTGGCCTGGCTAGAGCAGAGCCCAGTGCTGCCCTCCACTCTGGGGGTCCAGCCTGCTGCCGGGATCACAGGGAAGACACAGGCCAGAGTTTTACCAAGTGCCTTTACTATAAAAGTGTGGGGTCTGTACAAAAGAGCCTGTGGGAGCATGAAGGCAGGTTGCTTAATGCACTTGTTTCCCCTTTCTGTCTCTCCAGGGGCAGGACAGCCCTCCTCTAGCCATGTCTGCAGTGAGCAGCACTGCCACATGCCTGGCAGTGCACAGGGGGAGGTGTGAGGGTTTCCCCATGACAGCTGGGCCCTCTTCCAGTGCCTCTCCCAGTGCTTTGCAGTGCACTCACAGTGGGTGCCACAGTGTGGTGCCAGCCCCATGCACCCAGTGCCACAGCCAGTGCTGCCCAGCAGCCCAGCTGCTGGGGGCCAAGCTGGGTGCTCACCCCCACCTGTGGCCCCTTATCGTGGCTGTAATGAGGCCAGGGAGGCTGCATTTCCAGCAGGAAGGAGGCGGGCCGGCAGTGCAGGGAAGGCAGTGGGCACTGTCAGGATTCCGGGCTGTGGAGGCTGGAGTAGCTGTGGTCCCTCCCGGTGCCGAAGGCGTGCAGCAGGTCCCCACCGAACACCACACCATCCACCTCTACCTCGGCATCCTCTGGGCAGCAGGGGGGGAGCCCAAGTCAGGACCCCGGCTGCTTTTCCTTTCCTGCCCACCCTCCATCCTTCCCCTCCCTTACCTCCCTCGGAGGGCTCCGAGAGCTGGGATGAGTCTAGGCTGTCAGCCCGTGCCCGTTCCCCGTCGGTGGGTAGGAGCAGCCATTCCAGCCGCCGCCGCAGGCTCCGCTGCCGGTCTCGCAGCCGGTCCTTGGCCCTCCGTGCCCTCAGCTCCTGCTCCTCCAGCCTCTGCGGGGACCCAGCGAGCCATGAGAGGGGCAGAGCTGGGCGGGCCTGTTGCCACACGGGGTCCCCCGAGTGGTACCGGGGTCATCCCCCCTCACCTGGATGTGAAGCCGGGCACGGTGCAGGAGGCTCAGCGTGGTGGGACGGGACGGCCCCGCGGCCACCGGCACCTGCTGCTTCAGCCGCTCCAAGCAGCACCGGAGCTGGGCTCTCCTACGGCCGGGCGGGAGGGGGACCACACGGCGGTCAGCCCGAGGGTGGGCGCACTGCCAGAGCCACCCCCTGCCCCGCCGCTCCCCCCACACGCCCCTGTACCTGTGCTTCTCCAGCGCGTTGTGCACCGACCTGCGGGAGAAAGAGCCGCCGGCGATCAGCACCGGCGCCGCCGGCCACCGCCACCCACCCACTCTCCCGCCGCTCACCTGACGCTGCTCACGGCCCGGCGCGACCGGGCAGGGCAGAGCGAGGCGTAGCCGTGCTCGGCCTCGGCCAGGCCGGGCGGGTCGCAGTGGTCCCGGTGCTCCAGGAACTCGGCCGCCTGGAGCAGCACCTGGATGCTGGTGGTGGCCGCGGGCTCCATGGCGGGAGGGGGGCGAAGGCCGCGCGCTGATTGGCTGCGGGACACCGCGCGCCGCTGACGTCACCACGGCGGGCAAACAACTTTGGGCGGGAAAGCGCGTGCTTCAAATTTGAATCGGGGGGCGGGGCCGGACACGCCTCCATTGGAAAAGCCACGCCCCTCCTTGGTTAATTAATTACCACGCCGTGGCTGTGCCCCCTGGGAAGTGCTTTCATGTCTGCCCACGTGCGCGTCCGGAGACGCCCGGGGCGCGGGTCGCTCCTGCCCGCCTGTGGGAGCCGGGCGGGGAGCGATCACACCATCCCCAGACCGCTCGGAACACCCCCAGCGCCTCATCGCCCCACCGCGCCCACAGGTGTTCCCACACCGGCTGCGACCACTAGCCCGCCCCGCTCCCCCCTGCGCCCCGGGAACCCAGCGCAACGCGGCCCAGCCATGCGGGCTTATCTCTTTATTAAAATCCGTCGGGTGCAGGCAGTAGGGAAGGGAGGGCAGGGGAGCGCCGGGCCTTCGGGCACGGCACTGCACGGCACGGGCGGGTGTGGCACGGGCGGCCCTGGGGCACCCGCCGTCATGTGAGGGCTGTTTGCACCTTCTCAGGCCAGGCCGTGGGGTGGGGGGGGGAGACTCTGCCCCGGGCCCAACAACAGTCAAAGTTCACCTGAAAAAAAACCACCACGAAGCACATTTCCAGCCGGGGGGCAGGTGCACGCGGTTCACTGAAAGCAGGGCACGGCCACGGTGCATCGGGAGGGGGGGTCCTGCAGCCACCGTGACCCCAGCCTGCCAGCACCAGGCGTGGGCTGCCGCCGTCTGTGGGGTCCTGCCCCTGTGTGAGGGGGAGTCCTACTGCCATGTAAGGGGGTCCTGCCATCATGCCCACCCAGCTCTGACAGCAGTCATAGGGCTGAAGAGCTGCCCAGCAGCCCTGGAACGGCCCCTTGCCCCCGGTGCATGGCCTCCTGCAGATGCAGCTCTGGCAGAGGGGCTCTCATTGGCTCCGGGCGCACTGGGATGCAGGTGAGAAGGTGTGTGGTGTAGCAGTGGGTGCAGACACGCACGGGTTTGGTGTGGCTGTAGTGCGGCAGTTCCGCGGCGTGCGGTGAGCAGCGGGCACAGAAGATCTGCAAGAGAGGGCCAGAGGGGGGCTGAGCAGAGCCGGGTCCCTCAGGGACCCCACACGCCCCAGCTCAGCCCCATCCTACCTTCCCACAGCTGCGGCAGTGGTGCCGGCGCCGCAGCAGGGTGAAGGGCAAGCGGCAGGAAGAGCACTGGCTGCACGTGCTGTCGGGCACCCACTCGGGCAGGCGGTGAGTGCCTGCTGGGTAAAACATATTGGTAAAACCCGCCTGTGCCAGCCCCCCTCAAAGCCAGACCCTGTCCAGCAGGATGGGGGCAGGATCAGTCCCAGCGTCACACCTGCCCCAGAGCCATGGCACCTGGGCAGCCCCTTACCTGCCCTCCGGAGCCCGGCAGCCTCCGTGGGGCTGGAGCACAGTGGGCAGTCAGCCACACGAGGAGCATCTGCCACACAGGAGTCATCATCCTTCTTTCCTGCAGGGACGAGGGCTATGGTGGAACAGCCAAACCAGGGACAGGCAGTATGGCCACGTCCTCCCCATGCCTGGGGCTGTGGCCTTGTCTCACCAGGGATGGGCACTGGGCAGGGCAGAGGAGCAATCTCTCACTCTCTGGGGATTACTCACGGCTGGCACTGGGCTCCTCCAAGGGCTCCACCTGCGAGGCCACGATCTTGAAGACCGTTTTCAAGATGCTGCGCATGTCACTGGCAAAGTTGGTCTGGAGCTGATCGGCAACCCCTGCACCAGAAGAGTGGGGGGTCAGGGTGCTGGGGAGCTTAGGGTGCTGGGGGGGGTCTCGGGGGTCACTCACCAGAGATGCAGACAAAGAGGGTGTGCAGCATGTCCTTGGTGCTGCTGTACCGGCAGCGCAGCTCTGAGCAGTGGGCACCCAGGGTGGCACCTATCCCTGGGCTGCTCCCGGGGATCTGGGGGCTGCACAGAGGGGAGGTGACAGTTACCCTAGGGGTGAGATGTCCTGTCCCAGCGGACAGGGATCTGCCATCTCGGCCCCGCTTCCTGCCCACCACACACCCCCACTGCCAGTCGGTGCCTGGGCTGTCGACAGCACCAGAGGGTCCCAATAGTGTCGTGCAGGTGAGGGCTGGTGGTGTGGCACAAGGGACCTCCAGGAGACCAAAGGGAGCAGGGGGGTCCTCTCTGGGCACAGCTGCTTCCCACACTGGGGTGATGTCTGGACCACAGGGATTCTCTGGTTCAGCTGTGCACAGGCTCCTCTCCAGCAGGCAGAGCTCCTCCACTGACAGCACCCGCAGCAGCTCCCTGAGGCAAGGGGATGGCATCAACCCCATGTCACGGCCCCCCTGCTGCCCCATGGCCCCACCCATTGCCCCGCACTGCATACCTGATCTTCTTCAGGAGATTGTAGAAGGGGCTGAAGACCCGGGACATCTCCTCGGGGCTCCGCTCCAGGCTGAGGGGACCCTCGGGGTAGATGAGGAGGCCGCTGTGAGGGGACAGAGCTCAACTTACATGGGGGATTGCCCAAGACCCCAGTTCCCCATGGGGAGAAGGGGCTGGTACAGGGCAGGGAACATCCCCCCTTCTCCAGGGGCTGCACCCACCTGATAATGGCCAAGCGAGGGATGGTGAACATCAGCAGCGGTTCGTAGTCATCGATCATCTCCTGGGTCAGGTAGCCCAGGCGCAGTGCTCTGGGGACACACACACTCCCTTACAGTAGGGCTGAGCCTCAGGACACTGCCCATCCTTGGGGCTGAGGTCCCTGCTACCCTGACCTGATGTGTGGTGCCCTTCACTCACCTCTCCACTGTCTCACAGAACAGCACAATGATCTCCTGCTGCCTGTAGATCTCCTCGGGAGACTTCACTGCCACCAGCGAGGACACATAGCTGGAGAGATGCAGGGAGTGTGAGGCCCCTCCAGACCTGGCACAGGCCCCCACCACCCCAGCCCTGGCCCCCACCTCAGCTCAAACTCTGCAAAGAGCCGGTCAAACTGGATAAGCACAGCCCGGACGGGCTCCGGGTAGGAATTGGGCTGGCTCAGGCTCTGCTCCCGCAGTACTGTCCGCACCAGCTCCAGGCTGCACAGCAGGTTCCTGGCCTGGGGCCGCAGCTGTGCCCTGTCCGCCTCCTCCACCTCCGGGAAGGTCCCAGCCAGGAGACACTGCTGGGACAGGGACCATCAGGAGCCAGCACCCGGGGCAGTGCATCCCATAACCCCAGGGTCAGCTGGGGGTGGGGGAGCCCATTGCCCCCCAGCCTCGGAGAACCAGACCTCCCAGATAGCATCCCTGGGCTCACCTCAGCAGCAAACAGCATATGGTTCCCCAAGTTGTCCACCAAGAGCTCCTCAGGGAACTTGACTAGGTAGTCCCGGCTGTGCCGCTGCGTAGGGATGCACTCCTCCATGATCTGCTCCAGGATGGCCAGCAGGTGAGCCTGGGGAGGGCATGGATGTCACCCGTGGTGTCCCAGGGGACCAAGTCACACCAGTGTCCTGTCTGTCCCTGTACCTGACTGAGGTGGAGCTGGTTGAGGAGCACCAGGTACTGCTGTGGGTCCAGTTCGGCATCCAGCCCGTTGATCTCGGCCACCACCCCTGTCACCCTCTCGTCGGCAAAGAAGAACTGGGAGAGCAGGCGAGGGTCGGAGCGCTGCGAGAAGAGCACAGAGGGGTGATGGCAGATGGCAGGAACACCCTGTGTGCTGGGCCAGAAGGATCCCAAATCCCCCAAGCGAAGCAGGGAGGTTTGGGGCCCATGGATCCACAAACGCCCACTAGGGCAGGTACGTGGGACCCTCCCACAGCAGCTCTGACTCCTCCCGGGGAGAGCCGCCCTCCCCACCCACCCGTGCCTCAGTTTCCCTGGGGGGCAGAGCAGGACGAACAAGTTCAGCCGCATCCTGGCAGAGCGGGCACGGATCCGTGCATGGCTGTAAACACCGGGAAAGGTCCGCGGGAGTCCCCTAGCTTCCTCCTCCCGCTCCACCCCGGGGAACCCCCGCCGCCCTCCCATGCGCCCGGGACCGGCGGAGCCCCCGGACGGGGGCTCCGCCAGTCCCGGGCGCAGGGGAGGGTGGCCCCGGTGCCACCCTTCCCGGTCTCACCTTGGGTCGGCGGAGCCACCGGCGGAGGGCAGCGGGCAGCATGGCGCGTCCCGTGGCTCTGCCGCCGCCCGGCTCCCCGCGCCCGCCGCTCGCCGACGGGGCGGGTCGGTACCGGGCACCGCCCGTGGGGGAGGATCGGAGCGGTGTCCGCCCAGTGCCGGCACCGGGACGAGCCCGTCCGCGCCTCGACGGACCGGTTCTCTGTGATGGGAAGGGTGAGGGTGCGTCTCCCGTGGGGCGGGATGGGTTTCACCGCCGGCTCCACTTCCTGGTCACGGTTCCTGGCTCCAATCCCCGGCTGCATCCCCGGTTATCCCGTCCCGGTTCCCTTTTTCCCGCAGCCCAACCTTCAGGAGACAGAGATACCCCAGCGATCCACCGAATGATGGGGGGCACCAGGGGAGGCACTCGCAGACACCTTTACTGTGCAGGACATGGAGTGTGGAGCAGGGGGATGCAGTGGGAAGTGAATAAAGCAGCCCCTCGGCGGGAGAAGAAGGCGCCGAGTGGCCAAGGAAGGGTTCCAGGGGGTGCTCGGGGTGCTGGGAACAGCAGCCCCACCCCGGCTGTGCCAGAGGAGGTGTCTGCTCCAGACCTGGCACTGCCGGCCACAGGATGTGGGCGCCGATAATTCAGGTGGCTGAAAGTCTAATGGGGTGGATTCATGAGTAAAAAATTCGCGGAGGATGGTTGGATAAACACGGCAGCACCTCCTCAGCTTGAGGAAGTCCCTGAGTCACGGCAGCCCCGCGGTACCCAGGCTGTGCTGGACAGGTGCATGTGTAGGACTAGCCCTAGTGTTGAGGGGCCAGTGTTCCTCACGGGCTCCAGGTCTAATTTCAGCCGGGCAGTGTATCCTGGCTCCTGTGACTATGGCTGTGTCCTGTGCCCCTGTGTGCTCAGCGAGCCTGGAGCCCTGCCTGTCCCTCAGCTGCCAGCAGATTTGGGCAGCACAATGTAAGAAGGACATGAAGCTATTAGAGAGTGTCCAAAGGAGGCTGCAGGGATGGTGAAGGGTCTAGAGGGGAAGCCATATAAGGAGCAACTGAGGTCTGGAGAAGAGGAGACTGAGGTCAGACCTCATAGGGGTCTGCAGCTTCCTCACAAGGGGCAGTGGAGGGGCAGCTGCAATCTCTGCTCTCTGTGACCAGTGAGAGGACCCAAGGGAACAGCTGGAGCTGTGTCAGGGGAGGTTTAAGTTGGATATTAGGAAAAGGTTCTTCAACCCAAGGATGTTTGGGCACTGGAATAGACTCCCCAGCAGAATGGTAACAGCAGCAAACCTGTCAGAGTTCAAGGAGCTCTCAGACACAATGCTCTCAGACACGTGGTGGGATTTTTGGGGGGGTTCTGTGCAGGGTCAGGAATCATAGAATCATAGAATGGTTTGAGTTGGAAGAGACATTAAAGATGGATGGATCATCTTGTTCCATCCCCCTGTTTAGGGCAGGGACACCCTTCACTACACCAGGTTGCTCCAAGCCCTGTCCACCCTGGCCTTGGAAACTTCCAGGGATGGGGCAGCCACAGCTTCTCTGGGCAACCTGTGCCAGTGCCTCACCACCCTCACAGGGAACAATTTTTTCGTAATACCTGATCTAACCCCCCTCGCATTCCATGTGGACTCAAGGAGTTGCACTTCGATGATCCAGCCCGGGATGCGATCCCGCTCCACACTCACCGGCGCCCTTTAGGACCCGGGGGACCCGCTGCCGCCGCTCCCCCCGTCCGCCAGGGGGCGCAGCGCTGCCCTCTCGCAAGATGGCGGCGGCGGCTTCACCTCACCGAGCGCTTCCCCCCTCCCTCCTTCCCGCGGGCAGGGGCCGGACGGGCCGCGCCGCCATATTGGCTGTTGTCCTGGCTGCGGCGGGCTCGCCATGACTCGCCGGCGGAACAAGGCGGCAACGGCGGCAACGGCGGCGGCGGCAGCAGCGGCAGGTGGCTCCGGGCCTCGCCGCGACAGGGTGGCGGGTCCCGACGTCGGGCCTCCCCCGCCGCCACCGCCACCGGAACCGCCCGCCCCGCCTGAGGTGACGGCGGCGGCGAGCAGCGGCGGGGAGCCGGGCAGAGGCAGCGCGCAGGTACCGGGGGAGTGCCGCGGCCGGGACGGCGCTGGCGCTGAGGGGGTTCCGTTCGGGGCGGGGATGGGGCAGGGCTCGGGGCGGAGGGGGGGGCAGGGGCAGGGCCCCATCCCCGCCCCGACCCCCGCCCCGGAGCATCCCTGCGGATGGGGCTCGGAGCGCTCCCACAGCGCCCCGCAGGAGGGCCTGGTTCCGCCACTGGGCGATGGCAGGTGGCTGCAGCATCTCCATCCAGCGCGCCTGTCGCTGCCTGAGATCGCTGAACACACCTGGCCGCCGCCACCTGTCCCGGGCGGTGGGCAGGGACCCGGGGATGGGCGCCGGGGATGGATGCACTGGGTGGGTTGGGGACAGCCGTGGTGTCGCCCGCTGCGGTGACCGTGTCAGCTGGGACACGGGGTGGGCTGGCAACCCCCTTCCTCGCTGTGGGTGGGCAGGGGGCTGTGCCCCCGCTCTGCTCTCCTTGGCCTCTGACCTTTGCTTCACCTTGAGCCTGCAGACGCCATCTGTTTGGCAGCAGCGGTTCAATGCGCGGCTCATTGTGGCGGGGCCCCGCCGCGCCGGCAGACAATGGGGGCCCCCTCGTCCGCGCCACGCCGGGCTCGTCACGGCTGTCAGGGCTCCAGCGAGCCCGCAGGATGCAGCCCAACTCCTGCAGGGAAGTCCCAGCCTGGCTGTGGCCGTGCGGGGAGAGAGCAAAGTGGCACAGGGGGCTGCACCCCACCCTGGCGCATCGGCACCGCTGGCTGTGCAGAACAAAGAGGCGGGAGGGAGGGCTTGAGGCTCTCGGGTGACACGGTGGGGGGGGGGGTCTGTGCTGGGCGAGGATTGAGAGTTGAGGCTACCAGAGCCACCCTTCACATCCCCGTGTTGGATTTCTGTGGGTGCTGCTCTGTGCACTCTGCTGTGCAAGTTCTCTTGGTCCCGCTGTACCAGAGGTGGTGGTGGGAGCTGCTGCTGGCTTATCGGCCTTGCTTGGTGGCAGGGCTGGCTCTTTGGCACGCTGTGATCTTCCCAGAGGTCCAGAACGCTCCCATCTGGCACGTGGCAGGCTGGCAGCAGCTGGGCAGCCTGAGGCTGCTCTGCTCCAGTGGGAGAAGGTGCAGTGCCACATGTAGCCTACAAGAATTTCCCTGGTTTGGTGTCAGCGTCCCAAGGTCTCGTTCGCTGCCTCATCTGTCCCACATCTGCACCGCAGAACACATGGGTGACTCACAGTCTGTGCATCCTTCCTCAGGTGCTGCCCACCACTAACCAGTCCGTGCAGACGTGCTGCCTGCTCTGCCACCGGGAGCGCAAGGACTGGGGAGGGCCATCCCACAATGGGCTGGTTTCCCCGGGCGAGAGGCTGCCACCGGACTTCGTGCCAACGCTCGTGCAGAACCTCCTGGGAGAAATGCCACTGTGGATCTGCCAGAGCTGCCGGAAGAGTGTGGAGGAGGAAGAGCGACGGGCGGTGCAGGAGCAGGCCCTGGCGGTACGTGGTCACGGAGCTGGGGTTGGAGTGCTGGGGCTGCAGCTGTGGGAGTGTGGCACTGCCCTTGCTGTGGCACTAGCAGGGCATGCAGATCCCCTTCTTGCTCTGAGCTGAGTGCCCCAGACATCCCAGCCTCCACTGCCCTGCCCAGGGTTGCCGCTGGCTCAGCAGGCAGAGGCTGTGGTGGGGCAGCGCATGGTGCCACAGAGGCTCGTCCAGCAGGCAGGCTTGGCTTGGAGCTACCAGGCTGGAGAGACCGACAACGCCGCTGCTTTCCTGCCAGCCCCGCTCCACTGCATGTCATGCTGCGTCCCCTGGCCCCAGGGCTGCTCCCTGTGTGGTGTAGATTTGCCCAGAGACTGCTGGGGCAAGTGCCTGCCTGTGTGTGGAGCTCAGGTAGAGGAGCTCCCTCCTGCCTGGCTTCATTTAATCCTGGCCTGGTGTGAGTGGGACCAGAGCAGGCATGTGGTCCTTGGAATGTCCTGGGAGCCAGGCTGTGTTGGTGTTTGATGGACAGGCTGTTTGTCACCCCCAAGACAGTGACAGAAGTGGTTCCCGTGAGCTGAGCCCCTGCTGCAGTGGAGGGTCTTGGTGCTGACACTCTGGGGCCCAGAGCCTCCCCGCACAGCTGATTCACTCTGTGTTTTCCTTGGCAGGTCTCGTTATCCCACACATCCTGCAAGTCACAGTCTTGTGGGGGTGGGTCACACTCCTCTTCCTCCTCCTCCTCCTCTTCTTCTTCCTCGTGCCATGGGAACTCAGGGGACTGGGACCCCAGCTCGTTCTTGTCTGCTCACAAGCTCTCGGGCCTCTGGAACTCGCAGCACACCAATGGGGCCACCCAGGGCAGCCCCCTCGGGGCCCCACCAGCTACACTAGGTGAGTTGAAGCCCGCCGTGGGGTTGAGCAGAGCTTACTGCCCAGTTCTTGGCTTAGATGGTGGACAGGCTGGGCCTCTGACTCCCAGTGCCAGCAGCGTGCCTGGGCCCCTTTGCAGTGGCAGAGGGATTTGGGCCCAGCTCCTCTTTCCTTCCAGGTGACAAGCACCCCGGCCTCGCTCTGTCTGCAGAGTGTGCCAGCCAGGTGCCGGCTGTGGCGCCGGGGCTCAAGGCCTGTCCCTACAGCCACGCGGCCTCCACCACCTCCAGCAGTGCCGCCCCGGGCTCGCCTCTGCCTACCTCACTTGACTTCTGCAAGACGCTGCCGAAGCAGTTCAAAAGCTTGTGCCGGAGGGCCACCCCACCAGGTGCGTGTCCAGGGACAGGGCCAGCCACAACCTCCTAGCCCGCTGCTCCAGAGCATTTCCCCTCGCCCTGCTCCTTGTGGGGCAGGGCTGAATCCTACAGGGGAGGCACAGTGACCTTGAGGCCTTGTGCGAGCAGGGATGGCTTCTGTCCTGAGCACTGCGCTGCCTGTGGGGGAGGCAGGGTTTATCCCACGGAGAAGCGGCCTGTGGAAAGGCGATGGGTGGCTCTGAGCAGGGCCTTGGCCCACACAGCACAGCCAGTGTCTGACTGTCTCTGTTCCTGCTCCTCTGTAGGTGAGGCCTTCCACTCCTCAGAGCATCATCAGCACTCCGACCTCACTGCTCCTCCCAACAGTCCCACCGGCCTCCCCTCCCAGCCACCGGTGCTGATCCCCTCCAAGCAGACACCTCCGCACCCGGGGCCCTTCGGCTCCCCGCCGCATGTCCCGCTGGGCTCCTCCTCGCAGGCCACGCTCTTCCCTGCTCCCAGCGCCCAGGCTGCAGCCCCGAAGCCGGTGTCCGAGTCCCCTCCGGCCGGCGCAGCCTCTCACAGCCCAGGGCCATGCAAGAGCCCCCACCTGCCCCCTGCCAACGTGCCACTGCTGAAGATGCCGCCCCCGCTGTCGGGCTGCACCCATCCCTGCAACGGGCACTGCAGCACTTCACTCATCCCTCCTCCCGCCTCCCACCAGCTGCCCAGCACCAACAGGTGAGTAGAGGAGCCCTGCCTGATCCCAGCTTCTGCTCACTGGGCCGTGCGCCCTTTTCTCCCCTCTGTTGCCCGTGGATGCACTTTTCCCTGTGGAGGGACCAGCTGCCCTGGCGTGGTGGTGCAGGGAGCCACTGTCTTTGCGGGCCAGTTGCGCTGCTGCAGACCCCTGGTCTCTGAGGGTCAAGCTCTTTCTCTCCCCACGTGTGTTCTGTCTGCTGTTGTCCTTTGGTTCCGTGGTGCAGAAGAGGCTGTGCTTGCTCCTCCTCCAGCTAAAAGACCCAAAGGAACCGCCTGGTCAACATGCTGTTGGCCAACAGGACCTTTGTCAGTGAGACCCGTCGGGCAGCCGTGGCACTGAGCAAAGGTCCTCGAGAAGATGAAGCCTGTGGACTTGTTCTGCTCACCTGCTCCCCTGGCCCTCTCTGGGCTGCCCGTGCCCCTGAAGAGAGCATGCTGGTTCTTCTCTGCTGATTAGCTCTCCCTGTGGAGAGCCAGCCATGTCCTGAGCTGGAGCTCGAGGAATGGCACTGTGGGACGTGCCCTGGCCTCCCTGTCTGAGCTGGGCAGCCTGTGCCTGTGGGAACTGGGCCTGCCTGCATGTGGGGATGTCTGGCAGCTGCACGCAATCCCAGTGTTCCTCACCTGTGCTACCTGCCCCCAGTGAGTACCAGTCCCTGCCCTGCTTCCAGCCTGGGGCCTAGCAGGATGCTGCTCGCTGGGGCTCTGCTGTGCCAGCCTCCTGCCTGCCAGAGACCGGGGAGCTACGGATGTCTGCTGACACAGGCTCCTCTGGCATCTCCCCTGGAGGAGAAGGATGTGGGGAAGGGGGTTTGTCTGCCCTACAAATCCTTGTGTCTGGGCACAGGCTGCCCTGGGCGGGGTGTTCCTACACGTGTAGCGTGGGGCAATTTTTGAGACCCCCACCTTGGCTCCTGCTCACCTCTCACCCTTCTCCCCTTCTTCTCAGGGACCCCTCTTGCAAAGGGCACAAATTCCCAAACGGTACCAGCTGCCACCTGCCACAGCCCTGCGAGGCAGATGAGGGGCTTGGGGAGGATGAGGACAGCAGCTCGGAGCGCAGTTCCTGCACCTCCTCCTCCACCAACCAGAAAGATGGGAAGTTCTGCGACTGCTGCTACTGTGAGTTCTTCGGCCACAACGCGGTGAGTGAGGGGCTGGTCTGCAGCCACCCCCGGTCCTCGCGCTGCGCCTCGTGGTGAGACATCACACAGTCTGTGTGCCCAGAGTACAGAGGTGGGCAGGTCTGGCCATGGCTGTTTTCCTGCGGGCGTGTGCATCCCCTACTTTGTTTCCATGCTGCCTCATCAGCCTGCTGGTCGCTTGCTCCCGACTCGCAGCTGCCTGCCCAGCCCCGGGGCTCAGAGCGGCCGGCCAAGCCCTGTGGCTTCACGCTGGAAGAGCTCACTGGGGCTGTGCTGACTTGTCTCACTGAGACTGTGGGGAAGGGAGTGGCTGGGGAGGTCGTGGGGGGCAGATGGGGGAGCTGGGGCTGGCTGCACCTCCTGTGCCTGTCCCGGCTGACAGCACTCCCCTCCTGCAGCCCCCGGCCGCTCCCACGAGCCGCAACTACGCCGAGATCCGGGAGAAGCTGCGCTCGCGCCTCACCAAGAGGAAAGAGGAGCTGCCACAGAAACTGGGGCACAACAGCAGCTCGGGGGAGCCCGCTGTGGACCACCGCAATGTGGATGAGCTGCTGGACTACATCAACAGCACGGAGCCTAAGCCCTTGAACAGTGCCAAGGCGGCCAAGCGGGCACGGCACAAGCAGAAGAAGAAGGTGAGGCTGGGTGGGTGCTGGGCTGCGCCCCTTGCTGGACTTTACCTTCTTTCCCTCTCATCCATTTGGTTTCTTGAACTCCATGTCCCTCTCCCCTAAGATGACAGCAGTGCCTGGCCCTGTGCAGGGTTTCCCCTGCCTCTGTTCCTGCAGAGGGTGGCCCAGCCCTCCTGGCGCTTTGGACTGCAGTGTCCTACCTGCTCCGTGCCACATCTCTGACACCATGTATCTGTGGTGGGGAGAGGCAGTGCCCTGGTGGCCTTTGCTGGTGCCTCATGCCCAGAGCTGTGTCTGGTGTGCAGTGTCCAGCTGTTGCTGTGCCCATGGGGGACACATGACAGTTTGGGGGCTGTGTAAGTTGTGAGGTGGCTGTGCTGAGCAGCAGCCCTTGGGATTGCTGTCAGAGCTGGAGCAAAGTTCCGTGGCCTGTGCCTGTGGTTCTGTGGCCCAGCCCAGCCAATCCTCATGGCACCTGTGTTGCAGGAGAAGGAGAAAGCCCAGCTGGAGGCAGAGGCCCAGAAGCGGGCAGAACGTGCCCCTGCAGCCAGCCAGGCCAGAGAGCAGGCTGAGGAGAAGCTGCTGGAGTGGCCAGAGCTGGAGCTGGAGCGGGTGAACAGCTTCCTCAGCAGCCGGCTGCAGGAGATCAAGAACACCATCAAGGACTCCATCCGGGCCAGTTTCAGTGTCTACGACCTCAATCTGGATGTCAATGACTTCCCCAAGAAGGCAGCTGTCCTGGAGCAGAAAAACCTGCTCTCCAACCTCAATGGCTCCTCTGACCTGCAGGACATAGACCTGGCGCTGGCCCCGCTCAGCCTGGGCCCTGCCAAGAGCCACGGGCTCCTGCGGGGTGAGCTGGGCCCCCGATGGGGCGAGGGGCCTGGGGAGCCCCCGCCGGCACCACCGGCCGAGAACGGTGTGGTGAAGCGGCTCAGCGCCGTGCCCAGCCTGTCCCGCATGATCTGGGTGCAGTCCAAGGCTGCGGACTCTGCCACGGAGGGCAGTGGGCTGAGCCCAGAGCCTAGGGAGGGACCACAGCCCAAGGGGCCGGAGCCACCAGAGCCGGTGCCCGCAGGGAGCCGGCAGCGCAAGAACAAGCGGCAGAATGGGCAGACAAAGAAAGGGGAGGGCGGCAGCGGCCAGGCCCGGCTGGAGAGCCCTGGGGTGAAGGGGCAGGTGCTGGGAACCAAGCCCCCTTCCAAGGGCAGCGTCCCGGAGCCACAGCGGGCAGGTGGCTGTGCCGAGCCCGGGGAGGGCAGCAAGGGGCAGCCCTGGGGCTGCGGCAGCGCCAGGGCCGAGAAAGAGAGACCCAGCGAGTGGAAGGGCCGGAGGGGAGAGGGCAAAGCAGAGCTGCCGGAGCCGGCACAGCCTCAACCACCTACCCTGGCTGCCCCTCCCACCCTGGGGGGCTCCCCTCAGCCCAAGGGCAAGAGCAGGAAGAGCCGGAACAAGGTGGAGAAACCCTGTACCTCGATTGGTAAGTGCCAGGAGTGCTGCCCTGCACCACCATCCTCACGGGGGCCCTTTGCCCAGCTGGCAGCACTGACCCTCTGCTCTGCTTCCCCAGATGATGTATTCCTGCCCAAGGACCTGGATGGGGCAGAGATGGACGAGACTGACAGAGAAGTGGAGTATTTCAAGAGGTGAGGGGGGAGCCCTGGGGAGGATGAGCTCTACTGGCAGGGCTGGGGCCGCTGGAGTGGCTTGTGGGTGACCAAGGCTGAGGGTCCTGAGGGGTTGGGGTCACACAGGGGCTCGTGGCACAGAGGGGCTGGCAGGTGACCGGGGTTGTCCTCTCCCTGCCAGGTTCTGCCTGGACTCCGCCAAGCAGACACGGCAGAAGGTGGCTGTGAACTGGACCAACTTCACCCTGAAGAAAACCACTTCCAGTGCAGCCCAGTGAGGTGCGGGGGGGCCGACCCTCCCACCCACGGCCACTCGCCTCTCCTCACTGTGCCCCCCGCCTCACCTCGGTGGAGTCCCCTCCTCCGCGGGGGGCCCCGGTGCTCTCCTGTCCCGCGGGGCCCTCCGGGGCTCCCTCCATCCTCCTGCCCCATCCCCGCGGGGTGACCCCGGCCGTCCCGTCCCCCTCTCTGCGGGCACGCGGCTACCCCGTGCCGCGGGGAAGGACCGTGCTGGACCCAATAAAGAACTTTTTAATTTTTTATTTTATTTAAATACCGCTGTCTGCTGCTTTCTGCCGCGCTGGGGGCGGGAGGGATGTAGAGCGCGTGCTGCACAAGTTTGGCCGCCGCGGGGCTCCGTCGGGCCGGGTCGCGTCTCCCGCGCTGTGGCGCGTTCCCCGCGTTGCTAGGCGACGGCGCTGCGCGTGATGACGTCACTTCCGCGATCGGTTCCGGGAAGGCGCCATGGAGGCTGCGGCGGAGCGGAAGGTGGGAGAGGGCCTGGCCCCTGGTACCGCCTGCCCCGCGCTCGCGGGGCCGCTCCGGGCCCCTCTCACCGCGCCTCTCCCCACAGAGGCAGCGCGAGGAGCCGGCGGACACGTCTGACCTGTCCGGGGAGGATGACGAGGACTACGTGCCCTACGTGCCCGTCAAGCAGCGCAAGCAGCAGATGGTAAGGGGGTAACGGGGCTGCGCGGGGAGGGCTCTGAGTGCCACTCCCTGCGTGGGGCCGCTCACTCCGCATCGACCTGCGTCCTTCCAGTTGCAGAAACTGCTGCAGATGCGGCGGAAGGTGGTGTCGGAGGAGGAGCAACGGGACAGCGGCAGCGAGCAGCGCGGGGACGAGGATGACATCCCGCTGGGGCCGCAGTCCAACATCAGCCTGCTGGACCAGCACCAGCACCTCAAAGAGAAGGCGGAAGGTAAGGGAGGAGCTGGCAGGGGGCACTGGGGAACTTCAGGGGGCAATGAAAGCCCCTCACTGTTCCCTGACTCCCACCAGCTCGGAAGGAGTCGGCTAAGGAGAAGCAGCTGAAGGAGGAAGAGAAGATCCTGGAGAGCGTGGCTGAGGGCCGAGGTGAGTGGGACCTCTGTTTGTCACACCTGCCTCTAGAGCTGCCAGGGCTGTTCCCTGCCTTGGGAATGTTCATACCCACGGACGCGACTGGAGGTCACAACAGGCCCCCTTTCCTGGCACAGACGTGGCTGTGGGAGGAGCATGGGCACATCAACACTTGGTGTTCTGTACCAAGGGGGGCTTTCAGGGTCTGCTGCTGCCCTGCTCTGTCTCCAAACATGATCTGCCAGGCTGTTTGTCCACGCAGCTCTCTGTGAGGTTACTGTTGATCTGGAGAGTTTGCACTGACTCCTTACCTCTGTTCCTGCAGCTCTGATGTCAGTGAAGGAGATGGCCAAGGGCATCACCTATGACGACCCCATCAAAACCAGGTAAGTCTCACAGGACAGGGATTGTCTCTCCCAAAACATCACTTCCTTGTGACTGTGGAGAACCAGAAGCTGCACAGTCTCAGTGCTGCTCTTCAGCTGCTGGCTTTTCTCCTGTAAGATCAAAGGCTGTTGAGTCACCTGGGATGTTGTTTTGTGTCTAGTAAGCCTTGATAAAGCACATTTCTGTTAAACTTAAAGTTCTGAGGGTGGATTTTCAGGTCTGAGAGATTGTTAAGGCAGAGGAAGAGGCTGGGGAGCCAGGGCTGCTCAAGACAGTGTTGTCAAGACAGTGGTCAGTCAAAGGTTGGACTTGGGGATCTCAGAGGTCTTTCCCAACCTCAGTGTTTCTAAAGTAGCGTCAGAGATGATTGAGGTGTGTCTGTGGCATGTTCCGTCCCTTATCCATAGCCTGTTCTTAGCTGTCAGCTTGGGCCTCCTCACTGAGACTTTAGGGGAATGTTTAACACACAGAACTCGGATCTACTCCCACACTCACATCACAGAGCCCCTGTTATTCCTGGGGCGATATTGGAGCCTGACAGGCAGTTCCCCTGGATTCCTCCATGGGGGCTGCTGGCCCTGGAGTCCTGGCCTCATTCAGCACCATGACCTGTCTCTGTTCCCTTCATAGCTGGAGAGCTCCTCGCTACATCCTGGGCATGTCGGAGGCGCGGCACGACCGCGTGCGCAAGAAGTACCACATCCTGGTGGAGGGGGAGGGCATCCCACCCCCCATCAAGAGCTTCAAGGAGATGAAGTTCCCAGCAGGTGGGCTGGGAGAGGAGCCTGGCAGTGATCCCACCTTTCCTCTGAGGGGTGTTTGTCACTGATGGAAGAGCTGCTGCTGGGACACGGGTGGGAGGGGAAGAGGAGGAAGAGTTCAGGTCATGAGTGTGGGTGTCCCTTGTTCTCTGACAGCTATCCTGAGAGGCCTGAAGAAAAAAGGGATCCAGCAGCCAACACCCATACAGATCCAAGGCATCCCCACGATGTGAGTGCTCTGTCCCCGTCCCGGAGTGCGGAGCACTTGCTGCCTACAGCCCACCCAGTGTTGTGTACTGAGGGCTCTTGTTGGTGACAGATGCACCCCATCACCTTGCTCAGCCCTGGAAGTTTGGGCTGTTCTGTGATGCTCAAAAGTCCTGTTTCCCTGGCAGCCTCTCGGGAAGGGACATGATTGGCATTGCATTCACTGGCTCTGGGAAGACTTTGGTGTTCACCCTCCCGGTGATCATGTTCTGCCTGGAGCAGGAGAAGAGGCTGCCGTTCTCCAAGCGGGAGGGGCCCTATGGACTCATCATCTGTCCCTCGGTGAGTGCCAGGAGGAAGCTGTGATTGTCATGCAGTGGCAGTCCTGCCTGCACAGAGGTGTAGGAATGAGTTGGTTCTGTGTCTCCAGCGGGAGCTGGCCCGGCAGACCCACGGCATCCTGGAGTACTACTGCCGCCTGCTGCAGGAGGACGGGCTGCCCCCCCTGCGCTGCGCCCTCTGCATCGGGGGCATGTCCGTCAAGGAGCAGATGGAGACCATCAAGCAGTAAGACTTTCTGGGGGAGTATATGGGGCCAGAGTTCTGTCAGGGGCCTGAGGGGTGGCACCCTGGCTTCAGGACAGCGCGAGGGAGAAGGTGATGTGCCAGGAATGTGTTGCCTTCCCTCTATGTCCTGCATGGGGCAGGAATTCTTGCCTGACTGTGGCCTCCTCTCATCCCGCAGTGGGGTGCACATGATGGTGGCAACCCCTGGGCGCCTGATGGACCTGCTGCAGAAGAAGATGGTGAGCCTGGACATCTGCCGGTACCTGGCCCTGGATGAGGCTGACAGGATGATTGACATGGGCTTCGAGGGGGACATCCGGACCATCTTCTCCTACTTCAAGGTGCTGAACTGCACCTTGAAGCTCAATCCCTTCACCTGCCAGGTTGGGGGAGTGCTAAATCCTTCCTCCCTATGCAGGGCCAGCGGCAAACCCTCCTCTTCAGTGCCACGATGCCCAAGAAGATCCAGAACTTTGCCAAGAGTGCCCTGGTGAAGCCAATCACTATCAACGTTGGGCGAGCAGGTGCTGCCAGCCTGGACGTTGTGCAAGTGAGGTCTTTGAGTTCTGCCCCTTGCCTGTGTGGGAGACCAGCACCATTCATGAGGGTGCTTGATACCTCCCTCTGCCAGGGAGCTGGGGTTCATGGCCCTTTTTCCCCAGTCTGCTAAGGGATACCAAGCAGTGGCAGTTCCTCTGCTGTCTGACCCATCCCTGTGCTTGTACCTAGGAGGTAGAGTATGTGAAAGAGGAGGCCAAGATGGTGTACCTGCTGGAGTGCCTGCAGAAGACCCCTCCACCTGTGAGTAGTGAACTGGGGGCAGTGGTCACACTGCAGCCCTGGGGCAGAGGGCGAGCTGGCAGGGGGGGACCCCATGTGAGGGGTGGGCATGTGAGTGAGCCACGCTCTACATATGAGCAGGGACCAGCCCTGCTCTGTGCTCTGCTCAGCAGAGCTTTCCAGGGGTCTGTGCTGGTGCCAGCAGTGCTAGCCCACAGAAAGGTGGCTATTCGTGATGTCTGTGCTGCTGCAGGTGCTGATCTTCGCAGAGAAGAAGGCAGATGTTGATGCCATCCACGAGTACCTGCTGCTTAAGGGCGTGGAAGCTGTGGCCATCCACGGAGGGAAAGGTCAGTGAGGGTCCCAGGTAGACCTGGGCTGTGGTGTGACCCCCCTCCTCCAGGGATGTGTGTGGTCATGGGAGGTCCCAGTGTTGGTGATGGTGTGAGAGAGGGCTGTGGCAGTGTCAGGAATGAACTCCTTGTTGCACATAGCAGGTGTAAACCCAGCGCAGGTCTCTTTGGGACACAGAGGTCCCTCTACTCCTTTATTTGGGGAAAGGCTGCCTGGGGGAGCCCCAGTTGAGCTCTGAGGCCATAGTAGTTGCTGCAGTAGGTAGGGCTGGGAGTGCTGCCCTTGCTGATTTTCTGTGCTGGGCCTTTGCAGATCAGGAAGAACGGACAAAAGCCATCGAAGCTTTCCGGGATGGGAAGAAGGATGTCCTGGTTGCAACTGATGTTGCTTCTAAGGGTCTGGACTTCCCAGCCATCCAGCATGTGATCAACTACGACATGCCAGAGGAGATTGAGAACTATGGTGGGCACTGGGCCCCACAGAGACCATGAGGGGTTGCAGAAGCCAGCAAGGCTCTGTGCTTGTCTCTGCAGGGTCTGGGGGCAGGGATGGTCTCACTGCACTCACCTGGTCCTGATCCTGCCTCTATCCCCACAGTTCACCGGATTGGGCGTACAGGCCGTTCAGGCAACACTGGCATTGCCACCACCTTCATCAACAAGGCCTGCGGTGAGGAACAGCCAGGGGATGGGGGCTGTGGCTGTAGGAGACACTTGGGCAGTGGCAAGGGGGGTGTTCTGAGCAAGCAGGATGGCTGGAGGAGGGAGAGATGGCGGCACTAGGCAGTGCTCCCACCTCTGCTCGGGCTGTGCCTGACTTGTGTCTCTGCCTTCAGATGAGTCAGTGCTGATGGACCTGAAGGCCCTGCTCCTGGAGGCAAAGCAGAAGGTGCCCCCTGTGCTCCAGGTGCTGCACTGTGGGGATGAGACCATGCTGGACATCAATGGTGAGAGACTCCAGGCTGGCACAGTGACCCCCCTGGTCTGCAGACAGGACCCCAAGCTCCTGAGGCAGTTCCTGCCTGGCTGTGCAGGCAGCCTCATGCCACAGCACTGGGGAGACACTGGTGTAGCCCCTCTGCTCTGGGGTGGGGAGCTGCTGTCCTGGCATGGCACAGCTCCTCTTAACCTCCTCTCTCCCATTGCAGGTGAGCGAGGCTGTGCCTTCTGTGGTGGCCTGGGCCATCGCATCACTGACTGCCCCAAGCTGGAGGCCATGCAGACCAAGCAAGTCAGCAACATCGGCCGCAAGGACTACCTGGCCCACAGCTCCATGGACTTCTAGCCTGGGGAGTGTGCTGTCCCACATTCCCCCTCTGCCACAGACCTGGGTGTCTTTTCAGCCCAGCGGCGTCTCTTGCACTCCTGTGGCCCCTTTTCCATGCTTTTGGCCACTGGGACTGTTGCCAGCTCAGCCTGATGAAGCTCCTGCCCCAGGAGGAAATGTGTGGGGTGGTGCTGCAACAGCCCATTACATCAGCAGCGGCTTGTTGGGCAAGCAGGTAGCGGTGCCTGAGGGCAAGAGGAACCCCAGGTGGGGCAACTTGTCTGTGGCCAGCTGCCTGCTGCCCCTGCCAGCCCTCTGCAGTGGCAGCACCAGGGTCTTACATTGCTCCTCTTCAGAGCTTCTCAATTTCTCCGTGTCTGCCCCCCTTACCTGGGTTTGTCCATCCTCAGTGGGTGGCTGTTCCTGTATCCCCAGACTTGCTGGAATGCAGCCGGGGTGAGGCGGCGTGTGCTGCACTCGTGTTGAGCGCTCCCAGAGCTGCTTCCTGTGCTCTGCCCCCGCGTTCTGCCCCACTGCCCTGCAAGGGGGAGGGCGGGCACACGGACACCTCCTGTGGCCCAGCCTCTGCCCCCCATCCCACACCCCAAAAAGGGGAAGTCGCTGTGAGAAGGAAGTCTGCCCCATGCCCTTCCTTCGGCTGCAGCAGTCACATTTTCTCTGCCGCGGGTAGCCCAAGTTCCTGGTCCTTGCACTGGCCAGGGTGTACTGGGACCATGGAGAGACCAGTGAAGGATGGGATCCTCTATGTGCAGCACTGCAAATTTGGAAAGGTAAAGGGTGAATTTGGGGCTTGTAGAGGGTTTGCCCTGATCTGGTGATGCCAGCCCTGAGGTCAGACCCTCAGCAGCCTGGGAAGGGGGGACTGGAGTCAGACCCCTCAGAACTGCCTTGGGGAGAACTTCCGCTTCCAGGGGGGGAGCCCTGGGCCCTGCAGGCTCAGGAGTGGGCCTCTTCCTGCAGCCAAGGGGACTCATCCATGTGGGCACACACTTGGGCTCACCCCTGCACAGGGTCCCTTTTCTCGCTTGATCACCGCGCGAGTTGCAGTTGGAACAATAAACATGTTACTGCAACACAGTTCCAGTGTGTGTGTGGGAGCCCCAGGGCAGCAGGTGGGATGTGGTCCTGTGCCCAGCTCTCCATCCGCCTGGCCCGGGGGCCAGCAGCATCCATGGGACACCCTCATGGCTTGGGCTGCTCCCCTGAACCTTCGGGGTGGGCACTGAGAGCTGTAGCCCTTGGGGCAGGGTACAGGTGACATGGTGGGAGTCCCTGGGGTTGGGCCAACTCCAGGGAACTGTTGCATGTTGGCAAAGAAGGTCCTGCTGTCACACTGGCCATGCCATGGCGGAGGCCCATGGGGGTCTCAGTTGAAGTATGGGGCTGCAGTCACTGTCTGACCTCCCTGCTGTGTGAGAGCCAAGCCCTGGAAGCGCAGCAGGTAGCTGGCCCTCTGTGTGTGGGGCCAGTGTCTTGCCGTGTAGGAGACAGGCGGGCTGGGGGTGGTGGGTATTTTGGGTGTTTGGCTGCATCTGGTTCCTTCAGGGTGGAGGCTCTGCTGCACTTTTGAAGCACATGGGGACACGCGCCCCCGCTATCCCATGACAGGCTGGGAAGGTGCTGGTGCTGCAGAGGCTCCCCTGGGAGGAAGCGGGCTGCTCAGCAGATGTGAGGCTGCCAGCAGGAGCCCCAGTAGCTCAAAATGGCTTTAATTTGCATCAGGGTCTGTCCTGAGAACAGCTCGAGCTCAGCTGCAGCAGTGGCAGGCCAGCACTTGCAGCAGGGAACAAAGAGCAGGACCTGGTGCTCAGGGAGCCAGGAGTGAGCATGACTCACCCAGCGAGCCATGCCAAGCCTGCCTGGGGCAAGGCCTCCTTCGACCCAGCTTTAGGACTGCCCTGCCTCACAGTTTGGGGGTCTGCACTGTCCCCAGCTCTCCAAGACCTCCCACAGCACCTGGTGGGTGCAGGCTGGGACCCCTCCTGCCCCATACGGCTCCTTCCAAGCGCTGCTGGCCCCACATGGAGTGCAGCACTGCCAGGATGCAGCAGGCAGCTCCTTGCTGACCCGTTTTTAACCTGCCTGTGCCCCTCCTGTGCCTTAGAGGTCCTGGAGGAAGATGCGAGCTCAGCTGTTTGCTGCCAGCCCCTCCGGTGTGGCCCGCATGGAGAAGTTCGATGTGCGGGATGATGGCACAGCCCCGGAGAAGATGCCTCTGCAGCGCTGTGCCCGCCGGGTAATCCGCCTCTCAGACTGTGTCTCCGTGGGCCCAGCAGGCACAGAGAGCTGCCCCAAAGCCACCTCTGCCTTCTACCTCACCACCACGGAGAAGAGCTATGTGCTGGCGGCTGAGCAGCGGGATGAGTGGATTGCCCAGCTCTGCCAGCTGGCCTTCCAGGTACTGCAGGGTCTGGTAGAGGTAGGAGCCGTTGTGTTGCTCCTGCTTGGATGAACTGGGGGGCTCCAGGGCCAGCAGGGAGCTTGTGCTCCCCGCTGTCTCAGACCATGCTCACGTTCCTCTGTTTCAGGGTGCAAAAGAGACAGTGCCGAGTAGTGCCAGGACCCAGCTCAGCCCCTCTGTCCCCATGGAGGAGAACTCTCTCTACTCTTCCTGGCAGGACTGTACGTGCAGGGGTGTGGGATGGGGCTGGCGTGGGGTCCGGTTCAGCACTGCAGTGCTGACCCCTTGTTCTGCTCCTGCAGTGACCGAATACCTGGTGCTGGTGGTCCAGACAGATGCATCCACCCGCTGTGGCCTGCACGGGCAGTACCTGCTCTCAGCCCTTCCCCAGAGCCTGACACTGAAGGACCTGCAGTCCCGCCAGCCCCTGCTTACCTGGCCCTACCCCTTCCTCCGCAAGTTTGGCCAGGATCAGGTGAGTCCCCTGCTCCCTCCTTGGGGCTGCTGGCTCCCCAGGGTGGGTGCCAGCCCCTCACTCTCCCCTCTGGCCTGCAGGCTGTCTTCTCATTCGAGGCTGGTCGCCGCAGTGACTCCGGCGAGGGCACCTTCACCTTCAGCACCCCGCGGGCCCCTGAGCTCTGCCGGGCTGTGGCTGCTGCCATTGCCTGCCAGCAGCAGGGCAAGGACACCCCAGACCCCAGGCTCTTCTGTGTCCCAGACCCCCAGCTGTCTGCACAGGGCCTTGAACCCCAACCCTGGGGCCCTGAGACAGAGGACCCCCAGCCCAGCCCAGCCCTGGGGGGGGCACAGCCTGCCTCCAATGCCCCTGCCAGCCTCCTCTGCTTCACCCCGCCAGAGCCAGAGGGCTCGTGCCCCATCGTCTATGCCTCCATCGCCCGGAGCCACCAGCCCCACTTTGTGCCAGGGCAGCCGGGCTCTTGTGAGCCCTGGGCTGCAGGGAAGCCGCTCCCTGAACACCTCTATGAGAACATCTTCACCGCAGAACCGCTTTCAGTCGGGACACAGGAAGAGGAGGAGGAAGGGCAGTGGGAGCTGGGGTGCCGACAGGCCCCCGAGGGCCACAGCAGCGAGGGGGGACCCCTCTATGACAATCGGGCTGCCCTGGCACAGCCCCCCAGGGCCGCGGGCTGGGGTCGCGGGGGACAGGAGCCACTGCTGGGGCGCTCCAGGCACAAGCCTCAAAGCACCCTCCGGGCTAAGCTGGTGCGGCTGCTGAGCCGGGAGAGCGCCGGGGCGCGGGACTGGGCCTGATGCGGTCGGTGCCGTTCGGTCAATAAAGGCCCTGCCCGGACCCGGTTCTGCCGCTGCTGCGGGGGGGCAGCTCTCGCCTCTCCGCCAGGGGGCGCCGCCGTGCCCGCCCTGCCGGGCAGAGGCGCGCGCGCTGATTGGTCGAGCCGCCCACCGGCCGCGCCCCGTCCCTGTGCTACATAAGGCGGGTCCGGGCCGGGCGGGGGCGGTGCCCGGGTTCGAGTCCCGAGTCCGCCTGATCCGTTCGGCGCCGCTCGTCGCCCGCTCCGTCTGGCCCCCCCGGCCGCGGGTGAGTGGGGGTGCGGGGGGCTTGGGCGCGGCGGAGGGCTCCGTGCACTGCGGGGGAGATGGGAACGCAAGAGATGGAGGACTGGGGCCTGGGTCGGGGAGAAGGCGGATGATCGGGGTCGGGCCCGTGCGGGCAGAGCCGGCGGGGAGGGGTGGTGCTGTGCGATGGGGAGGGGTCGCGTGGCCCCCTGCGGGGCAGGGGGGGCTCCCCAGCAGTCGGAGGGGCTGCCCAGGCTGTGCGGGCTGGGGACCCCCAGTCCGGCCGAACCTGGTCCCGCCGGGAGGGGTGCAGGGTGTCCGCCCCGTCCCGGCGCCTCGCTGGAGCTTGCGCGGCTGCCGGGCGCCGGGAATGCCTGACACGCAGCTCTTCCCCCGGCCCTCCCGAGCGGGGAGCGGGCTGGTGTCGTCTTACACGCCTTATATAGCCCGCACCGGCCCGGGGAGAGCGGGGGCACGCTGGCCCCCGGCCCTGCAGCCACCCCGCCGGCCCGTGCCGGGCGCAGGGAGTCCCGCAGCCGGCCCCGCTCCATCCGGGCAGGAAGGTCCTGGGGCGTTTTGCGGGGGTCTGGCGGCTCCATCCAGGTGAGGGGTGGCAAGAGGCTGGTGCCGGCCCATCTGCCCGGAGCCTTGGCCGGCTGACAGCTGTCAGGCAGGGGAGCGCTGGGATTCCCTCCCGCCAAAGCCCTGGAGATGGGCTCACTCCCAGGGAGCATCTGCTCAGCCGGCTGCTGGAGTGCCAGGCTGGCTGCTCTGCCAGGCACCTCGGGTGGCATCACGCAGCTCCTGTGCTGCTGCTACTGCTAATTCATCCGGCAAAATCGCTTCTGGTTCATATCCTTCCGTACCTGCTGTTGCTTCTCTGCGGTCTAAACAGCCTGGACTCTCAGCAATGTGAATTGCTGGGGTGCGGCAAGGGAGAGCACATCCCAGGTTTGGGAGGAGAGCGAAGCCCACAGACACTCCACTGTGGGTGGCAGCAGGGCTGTGTCTGGCTCTCTGGCACTAGTCAGTGTTAGCCTGGGCCCCTCAGCTCTGACGTTGCTGGAGGAGATGCTGATGGATTTGGGGTGCGTCTCTAACCACAGTGTAGAATGGTCAGGGTGGAGTTACAGCTGGAAATGTGACCTGCCTCCTTCTGTCCTGCCCTGCCAAGTGTTGGGCCCCCTCCTCGGCTGCTCTCCCTGCATTGTTCCCATGTATCCTAACACCAGGATCACACCCTCTTCCCTTGCAGAGATGGGCGACATGGAGTCCTACAAAGTGATGCTGAATGGGCCGGCACCTTGGGGCTTCAGGCTGCAGGGAGGGAAGGATTTCAGCATGCCACTCTCCATCTCCAGGGTAAGAGAAGCCAAGGCTGGTGACACCCATCCTTCCTCCTGCCTCTGTGGGAGGGAGGCCGTGGCAGCAGTGTCCAGGTGGCTGAGTCAGAGTCCTACAGGGGATGCAGATGAGTTGGGGCCCTGGGAGTGCTGCATCCTGCCCTGCCTGGCTCCACGTAGCCTCTTTGGTGCCTTATCAGCTGCAGCCCGGCACGGGGGTGTTCCGGGCAGAGAACTGCAGCAGAGACGTGAAATGCTGCACAGCCTCTGCAGAGGGGGGCAGGGAAGGCCCCTTCCGGAGCGTGCCCACCACAGGGGGAAGGGATCTGCTCTCTGAGACGTGGGACTGCCTTCCTGATTGGCACCCTAACGCTGGGATCGGCATCCCAGGGCTCAGCCAATGCCCTTCTGCCCTCCCTTCCACTGCACAGCTCCTAACTCCATGCCTGAGCTCATCCCTAAAATGGGCAGGGAGAGGAGGAAGCTTACCCTGCTGCCTGCACAGGGACATGATTCCCTCCACAAAACCATCCTGTTTCTCCTGGGAGAGCCATTGTGCCGCATCTGGTTGTGGCTGAGGCCTCTGGTTTGAGCTGTGCCCGGTGCAATGCTCAGCCAGGCCAGGTCTGTCCCCGGGCGGATGCTGGCCACGGCTCTGGCCACACAATTGCCTTATAAGCCTTGGAATGTGACTGCAATGCCTGTGCCTCTGGCGCTCGGGCAGCTGGCACGGAGGCTGCTTCTCAAAGGACAGCTTTGCTCGTGGCACCGGACGCTGCGTGGGGCCCTGTCCCCGGCACGAGCTCGGCACTGCATGCCTGTCCCAGAGGACACAGATCTCTGCAGCACCCAGGCAGGGAGGACGGGCCCTGAGGGCACCATGTGAGGCTGGAGTCACCAGCACCGCCGCCCCAGGGCCCACTGATCTCTGCTGAGCACGCAGAGAAGGCCTCAACGAGTTTATTCTCTAAAAAATGTTTCTCTTGGCTGCAAGCCAGCGCTTAACAAAGGGTCTGGTCGGATGGAGGAGCCTCCCAAAGCCCAGGGCAGGGGCCTTATGAAGCAGCACTTGGTGGGGCTCAGGCAGCACTGCTGTCAGGAGCAGTGAGGGGATGTAGCCAGCTTTGGGGGGTTCTCTGTTAAGAGCAGGCTTTGTGGCAGGGTGATGTGCTCTGTCTGAGGGGAGGGGTGAGCCTTGCACTGCTCTGCACTCCAGAGACATTCCCAGCCCCAGAGCTCCTGCCCAGAGCACACTGCTGCCCTTGGCCACCGCTTCCCATGAGCTTGCCCTGCTAGAACGGGGTGGAAGGAAGTGTCTGCCCCAGCTTTGAGGGCTGCAGTGGGGTCCTGCTCTGTGGGGCCAGGGACCACAGGGGGAAAGTAGCACTGGCGTGTGCTCTGGCTCTTGGCTGTGTCCCTCACTGTGACACTACTGGATGAGCTGTCAGGCTGCTGCAGCTCACTGGCCACACACAAAAGAAGTGCCACTATGACCCCCTGCACATGGATCTCCCGTGGCAAGGGGCTCTGCTGGGGTACTGACACCTGGGCAGACTGTACGCTGCAGTCCCTGTGGCAGAGCCAGGGCAAGGGCTGCCATCTGGGGAGCTGGGTGCTGTGTGACACATCCCAGCCTCTGCCAGCTGGGGAAGAGGGGAGACCCTTGGTTCTGCTGGCAGGATGGTGCTGGGGGGATGCACCTTCCAGCCTCTCCCCACCATGCTGGGTGATGCTCTGTCCTGGGGATCCCTGGAAGGGGTGGCAGGTGGGCATCTCTCTGGGTGGGGTGACAGAGGTGCAGGGAACAAAGGACTGGCTGGGCAGAGAAGGGAGGAAGGAAACCCTGGGTTTAGGTTAGCAGGCCTGGGTGGGAAGCGGGAGGATTGGCACTGCCACAGCTCCCAGCTGAGCTGGCACCTGCCACAGGGGTTTCCCGGTGTGCCAGCATGGAGGGGGACAGAAAGTGCTGACCAGGCTGGGTGAGGCTGTGTGACGCAGCCTGACGTGCTCTCCCCTTCCCAACTGGCCGTGTGAAAACATTTCCCAGCTCCTGCTCCTGCCTGCAAACCCACACAGCCACCCTGTGCCTTCCCCAGCCCTCCAGGGCAGCAAGCCGGGGCTTGCAGCAGCATGGCCAGCCGGCATCACTGCTGCCGAGGGCACCCTCCAGTGCTGGGCAGGAGGAGCAGGCACTGGGCTGAGGGGTGGCAGCAGGATGCAGGTGGAGCCGAGCCACATCCAGCCCAGCTATGGAGTTTGGCCTCACATGGAGCGCCATTGTTGGTGTAGGGAAGGGGAATGTGGCTCTGGGGTGAGCCAGGCTCTGCGCACAGGCAAGGAGGGGCCAGGACTCAGCGGCAGGGATTTTTCAGCCCTCTGACAGTGCTGGGAATCTGGCTCGCTCCTTTTATGTTCACGTCGAACAGGACTTGAGGAAATAACTTGGTCCGGGTCCAAGCGCCTCGAGTTCTTCCATGCTGGAGGAGCAGGAATGGCTGCACCCTGCCCACGTCTGTCTGTCTGTCAGTGCCTGGGAGCTGTGTGCGGTGCTCTGGGCCCTGCTCGCCTCTGGCTGTGCATCCCTGGTGGGAGGGGAGGGCAGGGCAGGCTCCACTTCCCAGCACGGGGCTGACGTAGAGCCGTGCAATGGAGCCACAGCAGGGGCAAGGCCCATCCCTGGCACTGTGGCCAGGAAGGAGAACCCGTGGCCGTGCTCTCGGCTGTCCCGGCGCGGCGACGTCTGGGGGAGCAGCGTGGGTGGGGGCGGGTGTCTCCCTGCCTTGGGAGGGCTCCTGCTCCTCTGTGGGAATGAGGTAATGTCTGCGCCTGCTGGGAACAGGACGGGAGCATGGAGCGCGGGCGGCTGGGGGGAGTGCCCAAGGGGTGCCTCCCCTGACCCCCCCTCGCCCCAGGCGAAGGGCTGGACATGCCTGTGGTTTGCAGTGAGATGTGGGCTGCCCAAAGGGCCCTGACTCACTGTGCTCCCTTCCTGCCCCGGGACCACAGGGATCGCTCTGAGGGGTGGCTGGGCTTCCTGCCGAGGCTGAGCCAGCACCGCCTCCGTGTTTGGCGTCATGGGGATGAGGCCCCGGGGTGCTGGCAAGGTCCCCAGCCATGCCAGAAGGCAGGGACTGGGCAGCACCCTGGGGTACTGCTTTACCCTCTGCTGCTGCTGCCGAGGGGAAGAAGCTGCTCTGGGCTTGTGCACTGGGAAATGAGGAGTGAGCTGGGTGTTCCCACCTCCCACTGGGTCAGGCCTGTGTGGGTATCCTGTGCTGGGTATCCTGTGCTGGGCTGGGAGCCTGAGCCCCAACAGACCCCTTGCCTTCATGAGGACGAGGACACCTCTCTGCTCCCGAGCCAGCACTTGGCTGTTCCAGCTCTCCCTGATTCTGTCTGTCTTACAGCTGACTCCAGGTGGGAAGGCGGCTCAGGCTGGTGTGGGAGTGGGCGACTGGGTGCTATACATCGACGGGGAGAGCACCAATGCCATGACACACATTGAGGCCCAGAACAGGATCCGTGCGTGTGGGGACAGGCTCTGCCTCACCCTGAGCAGGTAGGAATCATGGGTCCTGCAAACATGGGGTCTTGGTGTGGCCAAAGCATAGCCAGGGCCGTCTCCCAGCATCTCCATATCCTGGCATCACTACTCTTTGCTCAGAGCTGGGCAGCCCCTGGCTGGATCTGAGGGCTCAGCTTGGCTGGATGAGGCTTAGCCTGGCTGTGAGCCACAGGGCAGTGCCAGTGGGCCATGGCTCCCCTTGGGTGGTTGTTGCATCCCTGGGGTACCAGCGTCCCAGCAGTGCCTGGGCCAGTTCCAGCACCTGCCCATCTGTCTCCTCTCTTGCAGAGCCCAGAACCAGCTGGGGAAGCCGCAGAAGGTACGTGTCGCTCCTAGTGCTGCAGTGGCAGCTCAGCCTTATCTCAGGGAAAGGGACTCTCTGAGTGTAGATGGATAAATAGATTTTGCTCTGGGGGTTCACAGGCTTTTAGGGGACTGGGGTGTGTTTGGAGATCTAGATAACCCCAGTTATCCTCCCCAGTGGAGGAGCAGCTCTGACCTCTGGCACCGTGGAGGATCAGAGGGAACAGGATCTGCCCAGGAGGCAGCTTGGCCCAGGCTGTCTGTGCCCCTGCTGGTGCCAGGTGTGGGCAGGGGTGCAGAGGGGCCAGTGCAGGGGAGGAGACTGGGCAGGTGCAGCACAGTGTTTGCTGGTGCTGGGGAGTGCCCTGGTATAGGGAGGCAGGGCTGAGGCTGGTGACCAGTGGCTCCTGGATGGAAGCTACCTACATGGGTTCAGCTTTATGCCGCAGGACGGTTGCAATGGGTGTGTGTGCATGTGCACCGCCCTGCCATGGGCAGCAGCAAGTGTCCGAGGCACCTACTAATCTTCCAATGACCCTCAGGCTGGATTTGTGACCTGCTGTCACTGGGCTGGCTGCTCTGTGGAGAGAGGTGCCAGCCTGGCAGAGCCCAGTGTCCAAGGTGCACGTGCTGTCCAGCTTTCCTACCTGGCTGCCTGCTGCGCTGCCTGGCCCAGGGCTGCCCTTTGCATGCTGCTTGATGTGTGAGCCCGTGTCTGTGTGTTTTGTCTCGCTCAGGACTCACTCCCCTGCTCTGAACCCCTGAAATATAACTTCGCTCCCAGCACCGCCCTCAACAAAACAGCTCGGCCCTTTGGGGCCGGCTCGCCTCCGAACCCACAGCCCGGGCTGGTGACGAAACCTGTGACGTACGCGCCCCTGGCGCCCGCCTGCACCCCCCAGCACAATGGGTATGTTGCTGTCCGTCCTGCTCCCTGAGGACTGGGGGGAGCCCGCTGCCCGGCCCTGCTGTGCCTTGCATGCCAGACACCGTGGGTGGGAGTGGGTGAGAGTGCCCGTGCTGGGGTCCCCGGTGGCTGGTGCTGAGGTGGCACAACAGGACTGTTGCACACAGAGACACACAGCCACACTTGTGTCAATCCCTAGCTCAGGGATGTGTCAGCCTGCGGGGAGTCCTGCAAGGCATGACACAGCAGCTGTAGCAGGACACTGTCTGGCATCTGCAGCAGCAGGGAAATGGTGGCTGCCTGGGGATGTCCTGCTGGTCCCCCGGCTGGTGGGATAGGGTGAGCAGAGTGAAGCCCTCCAGCCCTGCACAGCACCATCATCACCCAGCTCTGCTCAGCTGCCTGTGTCTGGCAGCTCCTGGTCCCTCCTGAGAGAGCTGCTGTGGTGCCCTGGAACTGGGCAATGGGGTGGGATGTGGCACCCAGGCCTGTTCTGGGGGTTGAAGGAGCACAGTCTGGTCCATTGGCATCTGCCCCTGTGTCCCAGTGTGCTCACAGCCCTGGGCGAGCCGGGTGTGAGTCTCAGGGGTAGAGGGACTAATGTAGGCCATAGGTGAGCTCTGGAAACTTCTTGGGTGCTGCAGATCTAATTTCACCTTCCTTTTTCTTTCTTTCTCTCCTCCCTTTCTCTTTCCCTCTCCCTACAGGTGCTGAGCCTTGACAAGTCAGTAAGCCTTTTGCCTGCTCTCTCTATCCTCCCCACATGCCTCTTCCCTGCTATTGCCCCGTTCTCCGGGGCAGGGCCAGCCTGGGGACGGGCAGCACGTGCTGCTCTGCCTGTGTGGGTGGGTCACTTCTGGCAGCAAGCTGTCCCCAACCTGAAGGGCAAGTGCTGCCTGTCTGTCAGCTGCTGGGGCCCTGGAGTGTCCTTGTGTGTGGTCCCTTCCCTGGTCACTAAGATGTGGCTTGGCCGGACAAGGGCTGATGGGCTGTGCTGGGCACCCTGCCCAGGGGCAGGTGGCATGCCATGGGCAGTCACTAGGCTCTGGTGCAGCTCTCCCGGTGGTGGTTTTTTGAACATGTCTTATTCTTGCTCTGTCCTTTCTCCTTCTGGCCCTTGGGGCCAGTATCATACTATCAGTCCGAAATCGGTCCTTCGTGGGCCTGGTCTTTACTGGAGAGGAGTAGGGGGTGGGGAGTAAGGACACGTGTGGTGTCTGGAGTACTGGTGTGCTGTGGTTCTTTGCCAGGGGAGGTGTGGGGCAGCCCCAGGGAATTGATGCCATGAGATCTGTCAGATTTGACAGATGACTCTGTCACTCACAGGCAGCCCCCTCAGCTGCTGGAGCCCCCCAGCAGCCCCGTGTGTGACCCTGTGAAGCTGCGGATGTTAGAGGACATTGACGACTCGCAGCCCCACAGCTGGACCTCCCAGTCCCGCTCCTTCCGCAAACTGGCCCGGCTGGTGGGCGCAGACAGCAGTGAGTTCCCATGTGGCCTGGCACTGGCTGGCTGCCCAGCTTTGCTGGGGCAACTGGAGCTGGAAAAAGACTGTGGTGCACTGTGGCACTTGAGTGTTGTTTTTGGCCCCATGTGGCCCCTGTGGGCCAGCTGAGCCAGTGGGAGCTGCCTGGGGCTGTGCGTGGGCTCGTGGTGGTGCCACTGGTCTGGGGCTGTACTCTGCCCCATAGCTGGGCAGGGCTGTGCAATGGGGCAGGTGGGTGGCTGGAGGAGAGGGCGTTTTCCCTTTCCTGTTCCTTTTCCATTTCTTTTATCTCTGGGCCTCAGTTGCCACAGACTGACTCCATCTTCCCCTTTCTCTCCTGTTGCATTCAGTGGAGGATGGTGAGGATGAGCTTGTTAAAAAGCCCAGGTAAGGGGACCGTGTGCAGGGGTGGTAGCAGGAGCCACAAGATGCTCAGCCCACGTGGTTGCTTCATCCTCACAGCTTGCAGTCACTCTGGGGATGCTCTTTGCCCTGTTGTTGTTTCTTCTTTCCTCCTCCTCCATCCTCTCCCCTTCCCAGAGATGAGCTGTTGGTGGAGTCACAGAGCCTGCCCTGGGCTCAGCCCACCATGGGCACTGCCAGTGCTCAGCCACTGCTCTGAGTGTCACCTTGGGAGGGTCCTGCCCGGACACCCACTGGCCAGATGGGATGTCCTGTGCCGGGTAGGACCTGCTGGGCACTGCTGGCACCAAGCTGGGGAGACTAAAGTCTGCCATTGCTATTTAAGCAAATGGTATCTGGAGAAGGCTGGTGGCACTAGCAACAAATTGCTGGGGGTGCTCTGAGGTTCCAGGCATTGCCTGGACCTGGGGCGCAGTGTGCCCTGAGCCTGGTGTGGGGCTGCTGGGCGGAGCTGGGTGAGTGTTGCCAACTTCTCCTTGTGCTGGAGTGCATTTGTGAGGAATGGGCTGAGCCCTGGTCAAATCCTGAGTGTTGTGCTGCCGTTTTTTTCAATACCACAGGGATGCCCATGGGTCCGGCTGGGGCACAGTGGAGCAGTGGTGAGTGTGAGGGTCTGACGAGGGCACCTTTGGGAGCACTACCCAGTGCTGAAGCAGGGTCTGTGCTTGGTGCTGGCTGAGCTCCTGCCCTCTGTCACTCACAGGCAGCCCCCGCAGCCGCTGGAGCCCCCCAGAAGCCCCGGGTGTGATCCTGGGAAGCTGCGGATGTTAGAGGACGCTGAGGACTGGCAGCCCCGCACCGGGACCTCCCAGTCCCGCTCCTTCCGCAAACTGGCCCAGCTGACGGGCACAGATGGCAGTGAGTTCCTGCAGGGCCTGGTGCTGGCTGGGGGTGATGAACTGTGTTAGCCAGAATCTGACAGAGGCTGTGGGGTGATGTGTCACTAAAGGTTTGGTTTTGGCTCCCTTAAGGGCAGCTGAGCCAGCGGGAGCTGCCCGGGGCTGTGTGTGAGCTCGTGGTGGTGCCACTGGTCTGGGGCTGTGCTCTGTCCCATGGCTGGGCAGGGCTGTGCAATGGGGTAAGGGATGGTGAGTGGGGAGGTTGGTTTTCCTCCT
>NW_020884887.1:7482696-7490526 GCF_003945725.1 Corapipo altera | reverse complement strand
CTGTGCTCTGTCCCATGGCTGGGCAGGGCTGTGCAATGGGGTAAGGGTATGGTGGGTGGGGAGGTCGATTTTTCTCCTGTTCCTTTTCCTTGCCCTTTTCCTTCCTGCTGTGCCTGGTCCTTGGTTGCCCCAGACTGACTCCATCTTCCCCTTTTTCTCCTGTTGCATTCAGTGGAGGATGGTGAGGATGAGCTTGTTAAAAAGCCCAGGTAAGGGGAGCATGTGCAGGGGCTGCATTTCCCAGGCAGGTGTCTGGGCACTGCTGGCTCTGAGCTGGGCATGCTGAGCTGCACCTTAGCTTTTCGGGTGTATGGGTAGTGGAGGAGTCTGATGGCTCTGGGAAACCTGGCGATGAGATGTTGGGAGGTGCAGGGTAGTGCCTGCACTTTGGGCACATTGTCCCTTGAGCCTGGTGTGGAGCTACCAGGCAGATAGACTGAGCTGGGTGAGTACCACCAGCTCATTTGCCCTCAGTCTTGCTGCTTGTGGTGACTCTCAGGAAGCTCTTTGCCCTGTAGTGGTTTCTTGTCTCCCTCTCTGTCCTCTCCTTCTCCCAGAACTGACCTGTTGACAGAGCCACAGAGCCCCCCCTGCCCTCAGCCCACAACAGGCAGTGCCAGTGCTCAGCCACTGCTTTGACCATTACCTCGGGAGGGTCCTACCTGGACACCCACCCACCATACGCGTGTCCCCAAATGGTGTCCCTGTGCTGGGCAGGACCCGCTGGGCACTGCTGGCACCCAGCTGAGGAGGCCGAGATGCAGCACCGTGTGCTGGACACAGTGGGTGGGGGTGGCTGGTGGCACCGATAACTTCTTGTTTGGGGTGTTGGGATGCACTAGACAGCAGCTAGTCCTGGGGCATGATGTCTTGTGGGGCTGTGGAATGGCTGTAAGGCTGGTCAGGAGTGAATGCTGTCGACATTTCCACGAGGCTCGTGTATCTCTGAGGCTGTGGGTGTGTACATGAGGGGTGGGCTGAGCCATGGGTCAACCACTGACTGTTGTGCCGCCGTTTTTTCGATGCCACAGGGATGCCCGTGGGTCCAGCTGGGGTATGGTGGAGCAGCGGTGAGTGCCAGGGTCTGGCAGAGGTGTTGGCATGTGGCGGGGCACCTTTGGGAGCACTACCCTGTGCTGAAGCAGGGTCTGTGCTTGGTGCTGGCTGAGCTCTTGCCCTCTGTCACTCACAGGCAGCCCCTTCAGCTGCTGGAGCCCCCCAGCACCCCTGGGTGCAATCCTGGGAAGCTGCGGATGTTAGAGGACGCTGAGGACTGGCAGCCCCGCACCGGGACCTCCCAGTCCCGCTCCTTCCGCAAACTGGCCCAGCTGACGGGCACAGATGGCAGTGAGTTCCTGCAGGGCCTGGTGCTGGCTGGGGGTGCCAGACTTTGCCTGGGTTGCTGGAGCCCAGCAGGGGCTGTATTGTGGCACCAGTGTTGTTTTTGGCCCTGTGTGGTCCCTGTGGGCAGCTGAGCCAGCGGGAGCTGCCTGGGGCTGTGTGTGGGCTCGTGGTGGTGCTGCTGCTGGTCTGGGGTTGTGCTCTGTCCCATGGCTCTGGCCCAAGGGCTGTGCCTTGGGGCAGGGGGATGGCAGGTGGGGAGGTCGGTTTTCCTCCTTCCCTTTCCCCTCTTGCTGTGTCGGCCTGGGTCTCAGCAGACTGACTCTGTTTCCTCCTTTTTCTCCTGCTGCGCTCAGTGGAGGATCATGATGAGATGTTTGTTAGGAAGCCCAGGTAAGGGGAGTGTGTGGCAGCAGGAGCCCCGTGGGGCTGCATGTCCTGGGCAGGACCTGTTGGGCATTGTTGCTCCTCAGCTGGGAATGCTGAGCTGCACCGTCGTGTCCCAGAAACAGCAGGTTGGGGGTGACTGATGGCACTGGCAAAATCCTGCTGGGGTGTTTTGATATTTGGGCAGCACCTGCACCTGGGGCATGGTGTCCTGTGGGCCTGGTGTGGGGCAGCTGGGCAGAGCTGGTGGGTGTCACCCACTTCTCCCTGTGTGGGACAGGGAAGGGAGCCAGGACTGTTCCTCGCTCCATGAAGCTGGGCAGGAGTGGTGCACCGCACCCCAGTTTTTGCCTTCACCTGTCTGTGATGCCTTCTGCCCTGGTGCTGTGGCCCTTAGGTTCCAGCTCTGCCCAGTTTGCTCTGCCACTAATAAAAGCTCCTGGGTTTGTAGCCATCTCCTTCTTGTGTTTACCCTGGAGAGGAACAGAGCCACCGGCTCTCCCTCAGTCCCTATCCCCTCTCTTGGGCTGTGCCTCTCTGGCCCTGGCTTGCCCTGCTTGTCCCCAGTTCTGCTGAGTTGAGCCCCAGGGCTCCCTGCGTCATGCTGGGTCCAAGCCCCTCTGCACCCCAATGTGACTGTGAGTGATCACTGCGTGTGAGCAGACAGACAGAGTCTGTGGGGTCCCTGGGGCCCCTGTTCAGCCCAGATCCCTCCCTCCTGCCACTCCTCAGACCACCACAGTGGGTACCAGACACCCTAGGGGTGCTGTGTCTTGGCAGGGCTGATGGTACCTCATCACCAAACCAGCTACCGGCTGGGCACGGGGGCTTGGCCAGGTCCTGCCTGCTTGTTGGGGTGGGGGGCCCTGCCTGCACCCTCTGGGCAGCAGAGTGGGGCAGGCTGGATTAACTGGGTGTTCTGTAGCCAGGTCTCCGTGTCGGACCCATCTCCAGGAGCAGCGATGAAGACTGAGCCAGGACTGGGTGAGCAAAACATCTCTGGGCTTTTTGGGAGAGAGGTGGGGCTGCTGGGTGATGCCACTCACCCAGCCACGGGTTCTGGGAGGGGGCTGCAGGGGAATCAGGACTGTCGTAGAGACGTGTGTGTGCATGCAGCCCCCAGGACCCCCACTGCCACCCCGGGCCCCACCAGCCGCCCACCATGGGCTGTGGACCCGTCGTTCGCCGAGCGCTACGCCCCGGACAAGACGAGCACGGTGGTGAGCAAGCACAGCCAGCCGGCCACGCCGACCCCCATGCAGAACCGCAGCTCCATCGTGCAGGCAGCCCAGCAGGCCCCCGAGGGGCCCGGCTGCACCCCCCTCTGCTACAAGTGCAACAAGGTCATCAGGTGAGCCCTGGCCACTGCCACCCCCTGCCAGCGTCCTGGGCCCTGGCATGGCTGACATGGCTCTGTCCTGCCACAGGGGACGGTACCTGGTGGCACTGGGACATTATTACCATCCCGAGGAGTTCATCTGCTGCCAGTGCAGGAAGGTGCTGGATGAGGGCGGCTTCTTTGAGGAGAAAGGTTCCATCTTCTGCCCCAAGTGCTACGATTCGCGCTATGCGCCCAGCTGTGCCAAGTGCAAGAAGAAGATCACCGGAGTGAGTGTCCCTCAGTCTGTCCTGCACCTCCTGTCCTTGCTCCCTGCTCACCTATGGGTGCCTGGCTCTGTCCCTTCCTACCCTAATCCCATCCCATGGGATCCCTTGTCCCTTCCTGCCCTGGGTGGTCCTGCCCCTGACTGACAGTGGCTCCCTTCCAGGAGGTCATGCATGCTCTGAAGATGACCTGGCACGTGCAGTGCTTCACTTGCAATGCCTGCAAAACTCCCATCCGCAACCGAGCCTTCTACATGGAGGAGGGACAGCCCTACTGCGAGAGAGGTAGGACCCAGGGACCCTATATGTCAGCCTATGTGGCTCTGGTGCACTGTTGGGGCTCAGCAGCTGCCCACAGGGGTGGAGGGGTGAGCTACCCTGGGCCATGGAGAGCTCCTGCAGCCCCGAGTCCTCCATCCCAGTCCTCCCGGTAGTGCCATCGCTCCTGTGTTGCCATGGTGATGAGGGAGGATGTACATCAAAGTGAGTGCTGCAAACTGGGAGATGAGGTTCGCCTCTTCCCTGCAGCCCTATGGTGCTGGGCCACCTGCATGGCCCGGGCACTTTGTCTGGGGCATTGTCCCCTCAAGACTGGCAGCAGGTTGGCCCCAGCTGTGCCTGTGGGATCCCGCTTGAGTTGCAGCCCTGCTCCTCTGGGATGAGGGGCTGTGGTGCAAAGAAATGCTGACCTGGGCTTTACTCTCCTCACAGACTACGAGAAGATGTTTGGCACCAAGTGCCGTGGCTGTGACTTCAAGATTGATGCTGGGGACCGGTTCCTGGAGGCCCTGGGGTTCAGCTGGCACGACACTTGCTTCGTCTGTGCGGTGAGCCATGTGCCTGTGTCTCTCTCCAACAGTCATGCCCTGCGTGGGGTACACCAGCAGCACAGGGACTCTGCTGCCGCAGGGTTTTCCCCACTTGGCTCTGTGCTGGGGGCTTGGGAATTGGCTCTCAGCCTTTTGGTCCCTGGCACCTGGGTGACACCAGTGCTGGGCCCTGGGGGTAGGGGAGACCTGGAGGCTGACTCAGCCCCCCAGCCTGACCACCTGTACTCTCCTTCCCAGATCTGCCAGACCAACCTGGAAGGGAAGACATTCTACTCCAAGAAGGACAAGCCGCTCTGCAAGAGCCATGCTTTCTCCCATGTGTGAGGGGTGGAAGTTCAGCTGTGCCCACGCGTGCCCCTGGCCCTGCATGCTCCTCTCCCCCCATCCTGATGCCTCCAGGGAGCCAGGCTGGGCCCTTGGCCCTTCTCCTTGCTCCTGCCTCTTTCCTGGCAGCTCCTGGCCTGAATTCAGCTGGAGACAATGCTGGGTGCAGAGCCCTTGTAGCTGGGTGACTTCTTCTGTGCTTCCTGACTGGCCCTAGGAGCCCTGGGAAGGGGATGCTGCATGGATTTCCTGCCCCTGAACCACGCAGCATAGTGGGCACAGCCGTGCTGAGGCTGGAATCGGGGATGCTGTGGCTCAGCCAGGCTGCTCCCTTGCTGCCTGGCAGCTCAGTGCTGGGGCAGGGATGTTCCTAACACATCCCTGAATGGGTGAGGACCAGCCCCCTGCCATACTCTTCCTCACCTTCCTTGCTGTGTGCTTAGTGCATGGGGCTGGAGACCCAGCCCTGCTCCCCTACCCACAGCAACCCCCCAGTCACCCCACAACCTGCTGCAGTGGCTTCCTGCCCTGGCTGCATTCCAAGGGGAGTCCATGCCTTGCAACCCCACTGCTCCCCTGAGGCTGGCAGCACCCCCAGCCTGGTGTGCCCCAGCCCTGGGCCGGCAGCTTGTGTTGATGGCCAGCTGGCTGTCTGCTCCTGCAAGGCTTGGGCACGGCTTCCTGCCAAAGAGTGCTGTCACCACCGTCCTGGGCCCATTGATGCCTCCCCCCAACCCACACCCTCTGGTCGGGCTGCACTGATGTAGCCACGGTGCTTTTAATGCCTTTAATAAACACATCTCTGCGAGTGCCGGCTGTCTCCAGGCCTGCCGTTTTGCCGAGCGAGGTGCAGCCAGCTGGGAAGGTCATGCTCTGCCCTCATCCTTCCCCCCCGGGGCCTGACTCAGCTCCTTCCAGCTTTCCAGGGAAAATCTTCACTTCTGATTTCTCCTCCTCTGCCCATATAAGCCCGGGCTGGACCCCTTGTGCTGCCTGGGTCATCCCTCTGTTTGTAGCAGGCAGGATCACTTAACAGAGGCGGTAACTAATCTGAGGGGCAAAACGCAGCGAGGGGAAATGGGGCAGGGGTCAGACCCTAGTGGTCCCCCCTTACTTGGCAGCGTCCTTTGGTCCCTGCTCTGCCCTGGCCCCGAGTCCTGCACAGGGGACGAGAAGTCATGGGACACACATGGGCCACGTGCACCAGCTCTGGGCGTTCTCCGGCGCGGGGCAGCCAAGTGTTCGCTCACACGATGCAGCTGCTGTCCCGGAGGATGGGTGTGAGGCCGTGCCGGCACCTCCGCCTGGAACAGGCTTGAGGGCAGCGGGTGTGGGGAAGCGGGTGTTCTCCTCCTGCTCCGCTCTGACAGCTGGAACGGTCATTAATAATTGCAGCTCTTGCAGTGATGAGCAATTGTAAGGAAAATTGTCTTGCTAATCTACTGGAAGGTTCTGCCGGGGGCAGGAGCTGGCTCTGGGAAGCCAAATGCCTCCTGGCATCACCCAGATCTGGGCAGTAGTGCCACATCTTCCTACTGCCAGCTGCAGGAGTGCAAAACCCCGTCAAAGATGAGGCAGGGGAAGGAGTGATGGAGACAGGCTGGGGCTGGGCGCTCAGGCTGGGGCATGTGTGGGCAGTGGGAGGGTCACACTGAGGAGCAGCAGGACACAGCTGTAAAAACGGTGCCTGCCTGGCAGGGCTGGGAGGAGCAGGGATGGGTGAGTGCTTGAGCGTGAGTCCCAGCTGTGCAGCCAAGGTCAGGGGAAGCACGGGGGAAGGTGAGGCGGCTGTGGCCCCACGTGAGCAGCCACCGAGCCAACCCTGGCTCAGCCAGGACAGCAACCAGTGAGTGGAGGGCAGGGAAAGGGCAGGGGGAGGCAGCCATGCGGGACGGAGCCTGCTGGGGTAGCACGGCCTGGGAACAGGTTCTGCCAGCTCAGCCCTGGGATGCCCGGCCTTGGAGCAGGGCCAGGGCAGAGCCACAGTACCACAGCCAGCCCCCCTGTGCCACTGCCAGGTCTGCACTCACAGGGGGCTCAGCTCCATTGAGTTCATACCCTGTTGCCTCTGGCCCCTACTGATGATGGCTCTACCACCCAAGGTGCCTCTGTGCTTTGCCAAGAGCAGCTCTTGCCCACCAGCTCTGCGCACCATGTGAGGAGCTTGTGCACAGACAGCGGAAGGAGGGTCTCGGGTGGGCTGTGGAGGTGGAGCCTTGGGAGGGGCTGCAGCCTCGCTGCTCTGAGAACAAAGCCTGGCAGCAGCAGGCTTAGGGCTCCCACCATGTCCCTGAGCAGAGTCCCACCACATCCACCCCCAAAGCCATCTGAGCCTCCTGTGAGGCGCCTGACATGGCCCCAGCCCCCTCACTGGCCCCGGCAGCTGCTCCACAGCTGCTCCCAAACTCTCACAGCCTCTTAGGTTGGCTCCTGCTCTGGCCTCGCTTGCAAATGCTGGTGCAAGGAAGGCATGAAAGGGAGCAGACAGCACAGGCAGGGCTTGGTTTGGGAACAACCCCCACCTGGGATCAGGCCACTGCTGCTCCAGCAGAGACCCCTTCAGCGTGGTTCTGGTCTGGTCTGGGGGCAGTGCCGGGGGACAGGGTGATACTCCCTGCCCTAGGTGGAGCATGAGGTCCTGGCTGGGAGCCCCTGCAGAGCCCTGCATGGGTCAGCGCAAAAGCAACTGTGAGAGTTCATGCAGAGGCAAAACCTCCTGGGAAAGGTGCTGTTGGACACAGCCTGGCAGGTTCTGAGGGCAGGCAATGTTTGGGAGCAGTGGGCATGGAGGGGCAGGCAGGCAGAAAAGGGGCCCCCAAAAAGGCTGTGCCCACCAACCCCTTGCACAGCAGCAAGGGCACAGCTGGGTGTGTGGGGCAGAGCCCACGGTGCCGTGTCCTTGGAGAGGAAACCTCGGGCACGGTGGCTCTGTGGAGGGGACCTGAAGGCACAGGAAGCCTGGTGTGCTGTGTCCCCTGAGTGAAGAGGACATGGGGCAGGGGAGGGTCCGGGGATGGAGAGGACCACTCAGTGACGTTCCCAGGGTGCAGGTTCCCGGGGGGGCAGCACAAGATGCAGGTCCCCAGGGCGGAGATGAGAAACCACCCGGGGTACAGGTTCCTATGAGGAGCTGAGACGGGGTTCGGTGTCCCTGGGGGAGGTAACGACCCGGGGCGCGGTGTTGCGGAGACTGAGTAGAGCCCAGGCAGCGGGATGCCGGGGGCGAACCGTGTGCAGGGGCAGCCCTGGGCGGGGGCGATGCCGCCCGCACCCCCGGGGTCCCGGCCCGGGGCCGCTCGGCGCGGTCGGCGGTGTGCCCTGGGGGCGCCCCGGGGGGCGCGGC
>NW_020884887.1:7468120-7482296 GCF_003945725.1 Corapipo altera | reverse complement strand
CCGGCACACAAAGGCGGGCGGGGCGGCGGGGGGTGTGCCCGGCCCGCCGCCCCCGGTGCCCGCACCTGCCCTCCGCCGCCGCACCGGGCCGGGGCGCGGTCCCCGCTTTGTCTGCGTCGGGCCGGCACGTGCGAGCGCCGGGATCCGCCGGCCCCCGGAGCCCCCGGCACGGCCCGGCGCGACCCGCCGCCGGGCAGCGAGAGCCGGGAACGAGGGGTCCGCGATGCTGGGCCCGGCCCCGGTCCCTCGCCATTGTCTGGAGCCGGAGTCGCGGGCAGGGGCGCCCGGGGGGCGGGAGATGGGGAGGGGATCGGGGCGCCCCCAGCCCGGCCCCGCTCCCCGACCGGCGCCGCCGGTGCCCCGACAGCGGGCGGTCCCGCTGCCCGGCAGGGCGAGGCCTGCGACCGCGGAGGCACCAAGCATCCCACGCCGCCCCGCTACCCCCGGATCCCCCAAGTTCCGGGGGTGCCACATCCCTGGGGGGCCTCGGTGCGTCGGCCTGGGATTGCCCCGGTGGGCTGGGATTGCTGCAGACTTAGGGTGGGGGGTGGCTCTCTCCGGTGGGACCCCTCGGCTGCCCACCCTGCCCGTCCTGCCCCCAGTGCAGGGCACCCGGTTCTGCGGTGCTGGGGCCCGGCTGGATCCAGGCCCCGCTGCAGGGAGCATCACCCCCCGCCAGCCCGTGTCCCCCAGCGCCCACCCGCATCTCCCACACCACCCTGGTGCCGTGGGGCTGGCTGGGGCCGTCTGGGGCCGTCTTCCCCGAGACCCCCTCGTTACCCCCCAGGGTGCCTGTGCCGTGCGGGGATGCTGCCGGTACGCCAGGGTGCAGCTCGCTGGGCAGAGCCGGGGCACTGGGCACTGTGGGTGCTGGGTGCATGCTGTGCATGATGCTCTCGGAGAGGGCAGGGAGGGGGCTACCGTGCACCCACCACACAGCTGGGGCACCCACTTCCCAGCTGGGCTGCACCCACCGCCCAGGCGGGCACACGCCCATCTTTAGCCGGGTCCCTGCTCTCGGGACAGGGCTGTGTAGTGCTGTGTGGGCCTGGGTAGGTCCTGGTCCCCACCAGCCCTGCGGTCTCCGTGGGGCCCCGCTGGCAGCCCAAGGGCGCTGTAGGCAAGCTCCGTGCGTGTTGCCGGCCAGGCGGCAGCCGTCAGCTCTGGGTACATCTCTCTTCCCGGCATCCGCTGCAAAGGAGCCGTCCCTGCCAAAGCTGCTGAGAGCAGCAAAATCGGTTCCCGGGAAGGCGAGTGCTGATGCCGGGTCCCCCCCCCGCCTCTCCAGCGTTGAGCCCGGCCGGGCAGTGATCCCTCTTCATCCCCATCCTCGGAACTGAGATTGCCGTCGTCCCCAGCTGCTCTATCCCATGGTCACCGGGCTGCCAGCATCCCCGGTGCAGGGCCCGATGCCGGGGTGCGGGATAAGGGGTGATGTTGGGGGGGCTGCATCGGGCAAGGTGATGGGAACAGTCCCACGGAGTGGGGGCCCAGCCTCACTGAGCCAGGGTCTGGGAGGACACCGCGCCAGAGCCTGGTCCTGGGCCAGTGCCGGGGGATGCCGTGCTCTTGCCCAGCCAGGATCTCTGTGTTTAGTCTGGGATTCCCCCTGCTCCAGCCCGGTCCTGGAGGGTCCGACCATCCCCTCCCCCTGCCCGGCCCCGCGAAGGCTGCTGGGGCCCATTACTCGATCGGAAAGGAATTTGGTGCTGCTTTCTGAGCACGCCGACTCCCTGGAGCTCCCAGCTACATTGGAAACACATGTACCGGGGCTGGGAGGGGAGGCTGGGGCCATGTGACCCTGCCATGGCGTGGGGGGTGGGCTGCTGCGGGAGCCCTGGCTGCTGGCACCCAGAGGTACTGCTCTGCCTGCTCCAGTGAGCAGCGGGGCGATGCAAGGGCAGTGGGGGCATGCTCTCCTTGATGGAGTGATGGGAGATCCTTGCTGGAGCCCCCCACCTACAGGGAGCCCTCCCTGGGCTGCATGGGCCACCTCCACCCAGGGTGACCCACATACCTGGAGCCCTGGGGTAGGAAGGGGCTGTATGGGTTGGGTGGAGGGATTAAAGCCCATGGAAGGGAGGTAAATGATACACGGTGCTGCCAGCACCTGCTGTGGCACCTCTGGTCCCCACAGCCAGGGGGTCATGGTGATGCTGTTGGGCTGTGGGTCACTGGGGGCACCCCGGGGGGATGCTGCTGGCCCCACCATGACCCCTCTGTCCCATGGACTGGAAACCTCCATGTGGTGTGGGGTCAGGCCATGCTGCTGGGCTGTGTCCGTGGCAAGTCCCAGCTGCCCTGGGAGCATCCCTGGGTGCAGGCATCAGCCCTGTGCTCAGACACCACCCAGCATGGCAGGGTTTCAGGAGGGAGAGGAGGCAGTGGATGCCCCCAGCACCCACAGGGCTCCCCAGGCAGTGATGCTGTGGCTCTGCCCTACTTCTTTCCTCCTATCTGCAGGCGGCTGCATCCCACCCTGCCAGCCTCCACCCCGCGGCCCTGAGCTCCCCCAAACTGCTGCTGTCCTCCCCCATTCCTGGGGGATCAGGGGCTACATTTGCCACCCTTCCCCGGCACAGGCATCACAGACGGCACTTTGCAGCTGTTCCAGGCCGGGAAGCTGGCGCCGGCTGGGGCAGCCGATTAGCGGGATCGGGATGTGCGGATTAAAGTCAATCTTGTTGGTGCAATTATCTGCGGCTGGCTGCCAGGGGCGTGGGGGGCGGCGGGTGCTGGGGTTGGAGGGAGGCCCTCTTCCCGTTAGGCACCTGCCTGCATTCCCCCTGCTTTTTAGCTCCAGGCATGGCCCCGTTTTGGGGGTGGCTGTGTCCATTGGACCCTTGATTCCTGTCCCCCAGGCTGTGGCTGGAAGCTGTGAGCTCGGGTGAGGACGGCTCTGCCCAGCACCACAGGGATTTGGGGGCTTGAATAAGCGCTGTGTGGGCACCACCAGCCGAATGGTGATCGGCAGAGCCGTGGTGCAGGGATGTGGGGGATCCAGCACGGGCGGCCCCGGCTTTCCGGGTGCAGCGCGTGACGGTGGCAGGCAGGTTTGGGTGCCTGCCAGGCCCCGCAGGTCCCCGCTGCCTGCCTGCCTCCCCCGCTCCCCTTCACTAATCACCTCGTCATCGGGGCGAGCTGCATCCCAGCTGGGATGGGGGGGTGTTGCCATGGTGACGGAGGATGCTGGTTGCCTAGCGACATCCATCCCCTCGCCCACCCGCCCTGGATCAATTTGGTATGCGTGGTCCCCCCTCTGTTGCTGGCTGTGTGCCCCTGGGGAGGTGCGGGCTGGTGGGGGTCCCCGTGGAGCCCCCGGGGGGGCTGGCCAGGGCACGGTGGGAGCGACAGGGGGTTTCCCATCAGCTGGGAACGGTTTCCAAGGAACAGTCTCCATGACGGCCCCATCACACCCCGGCGGCACATTGATTTGCTGCTGATGGTGCTCCGGCATCCTCCCCCAGCCTGGTGCCTGCTGGGCTGGCGGCTCACGCAGACGGGCACGTGAGCAGCTCTGGGTTCCTACTGGGGGCACGGGGCTGTCCCCAAACCTGGTCACTAGCTGGCAGGGTCGTGGGGGGACAGGGATGGGTATGCCAAGAGCTGTGAGGCTGTGGTGGCTTGTGGCACAGCAGTCTGTGGGTCCCTGTGGCCAAATGACCGTTCTGTCCCCAAAACTTCTGCTCCTCATGCTCTGTGGCTGCCAGCAAGGATGGGTGGATGAGACCTGCCCCACATCCTGCCCTCCCTGCCTGGTAGCTGGCCCTTGATGATGGTGATGGACAAAGGCTTGGTGTGGCTATGTGGTAGCCTGGGGACCAGCCATTCCCCCAGGGCCTGCCCTGACCTCAGTGTGACCAGGATGGGGAGACCTCTGAGGGGGCCTCCTCACACTTGCTCTGGCCGTGGCTCACCCACACTGTCTCCCCAGGGCCCTCTACACGTATGAGGATGGCTCTGATGACCTGAAGCTGGCAGCGTCAGGAGGTAAGGTCCTCTGTCCCCTCCACTGACTTGGCTCTGCCAGTGTTTTCCCTGGCACCCATTCCTGGTGCTGGGTGGACGTGAGCTGACGGTGCTGTGGCAGGTGGAGGTTTGCTGGAGCTTTCCGGCCACTTTGAGATCCAGAAGGTGATGTATGGCTTCTGCAGCGTCAAGGACCCCCAGGCCGTGCTCCCCAAATATGTACTCGTCAACTGGGTGAGTGTCTGTGGGGGCCATGCTGAGGGGGGGCTGTGCCCATGGGGAATGGCTGGGTATGAGCGAGGAGCTGGAGGTGGCCAGGGGGGTACAGGTGCCCCACAGTCCTGCTGTCCCGTGGTGGTCAGTGGGGTGGGGGTCACCCTGCTGCCCCTCCCAGCTCAGCCCCTCTCTGGCTGCCACAGGTGGGCGAGGATGTACCAGATGCCCGCAAATGCGCCTGCGCAAGCCATGTAGCCAAGATTGCCGAGTTCTTCCAGGTGGGTGATGCTGGGGAGAGGGATGATGCTGCCGGGGCACCAACACTGAACCCTGATGGCTGCTTGTCCTCCCCAGGGTGTCGATGTCATCGTCAACGCCAGCAGCGTGGAGGACATTGACCCAGGGGCCATTGGGCAGCGGCTCTCCAATGGGCTGGCCCGTGTCTCCAGCCCGGTGCTGCACCGCCTGCGGCTGCGCGAGGACGAGAACGCCGAGCCCGTGGTAATGTCCCCATGGCAGCTATGGCGATGGTGGCGGGTCTGGGGCATCCCTCCCGCCTGGGGCTCCTGTCTGCTGCAGCCCCTCACCCTGTGTGCTGCTTACTGTCATCCCCCCTCGCTGATCCCAGCCCCTCCACCCCCCCTGCCTCTCCTCCGTCCCAGGGCACCACTTACCAGAAAACTGATGCCACCGTGGAGATGAAGCGGCTCAACCGGGAGCAGTTCTGGGAACAGGCCAAGGTGGGGTATGGGGGAGCAACCAGTAACCCCTGGGAGCAGGCAGGGTGAGTGATGGGCAGCCCTCTCATTCATCCCCCCCCCAATCAGAAAGAGGAGGAATTGCGTAAGGAGGAAGAGCGGAAAAAGGCTCTGGATGCCCGGCTGCGGTTTGAGCAGGAACGGATGGAGCAGGAGCGGCTGGAGCAGGAGGAGAGGGAGCGGCGCTACCGGGAGCGGGAGGAGCAGATTGAGGAGCACAGGCACGGCAGGGGCTGGGTGGGATGTGGGTGCGGGATGGCTGAGCACATGCTGTGAGTGGCTGGGTGGGCACATGGGTGTCCCTCATGGGGTGGGGTTGGGGCAGGGACTGGCAGGAGCCGGTGCCCAGCGCCTCTCCCCCGTGCCCCCATGGCAGGCGGAAGCAGCAGAGCATGGAGGCGGAGGAGGCCCGGCAGCGCCTGAAGGAGCAGTCCATCTTTGTAAGTTGGAGTCGGGACTGCCACTGGGCTTCCCCCCGGGGAAGGAATTTTCCCAGCTGGATGCCCAGGACATCCCAGAGCTTGGGAGGTGATGCCGCATCTCTTTCCAGGGGGACCAGCAAGAGGAGGATGACAGGCAGCAGTTCAGAAAATCGGAGTCAGAGGTGGAGGTGAGTGCGGTGATGGCCATGCCTGGTGCTGGTCCTCTCTCCCCAGCCAGCAGTGCCTACAGCTGGATGGGGATGCAGCTAGGGGGTGCATGGAGGGTGGTCCCACAGCCCCACACCACCAGGGCAGTGGGGCTCAGCCTCCCCCATCCACACAGGAGGCTGCTGCCATCATTGCTCAGCGGCCCGACAACCCCCGGGATTTCTTCAAGCAGCAGGAGCGAGTGGCATCAGGCAGCAGTGATGCTGTCTCACCAGGCAGTCACAGGACAGGTGAGGGGCTGAGGGGGGGCTGTGGGCAGGGGGGTGGGCACTGAGAGACTAAAGGGGCCTGTGGAGCAGGTGAGTGTGCTGTCACAACCCAACAAGTCACAGTGGGATGTGGAGGGACCAGGGATGCAATGGGGGGTGTGTGTATGTACCCTTTGCCATCCCTGGCATCGTGGTTCTGGGTGCCAAGGTCACAAGGATGGCAGGGGTCATCCTCCTCTGCTGTGCCACCATCACTGCCACTATCACCGCCGCTGCCACCGCAAATCACGTGGCCCTGCAGCTGGGGCAGCTTGGCAGGGCTGGATGTTGGGGTGTTTTCAGCAAAAGGGGGCTCACCCTGCTCCCTGCTCAGTGTCGTCCGCTCACCTGTCACAGCACTGCACCAGCAGCCAGGTTGGGTGCGTGGTTGGTACAGCAGGAGAGACAGCTGGAGGTCCAGGGATTGCTTGGGAACACGTCCCATGATGACAGCTAAAAGGGGCAGGAGTGAGTGAGGCAGATGTGGGGCACTCAGTGTGCTGCCAGCTGGCAGGGGGTGCCCCATGGAGAGACCAGGCTGCCCCACAGTCTGGGGTCCAGCCCCAGAATTGTTTTTATGGCTCTCGGGCAGGGGCTGGCTGTCCTGGTGAGTGCCTCCAGCCGTGGGGCCGTGTCATGGTGCTGTGCTGGGGGGGCTGTGCAAGGAGGGAGCCTGTGATGTGTGTCCTTGCTGTGGTGTTTTGCCATGGGTTGTGCCATGGGCTGTGCCGTGGGGCTGTGCTGTGGGGTTGTGCTGTGGTGCTGTGCCTTGGGGCAGTGCTGTGGGCTGTGCCATGGGTTGTGCTGTAGATTCACACTGTGGAGTTGTGCTGTGCCTGAGCACATAGTTGGTCCCACAGCCCTGTTCTGGCCTCTCTCCTCCCCTGGCCAGGCAGTGCTCCCTCCCATCTTTCTGTCCTGCTGCCTTTCCATCCTCTTGTCCTGCCATTCTCCTGCCATGCTGTCGGTGTTGCCTCCCATCCGTCTGGCTTCCCATCCCAGTGCCCTGATGCTCCAGCCCCACCATAACTGCGCTGAGCAGGGACTGACCCATCTCTCTCTCTCTCTCTCTCTCTCTCTCCGTCTGTCCGTCCGTCTGTCTTTCTCTCACAGGTCGTCTTCACTGTCCTTTCATAAAGACAGCTGACAGTGGGCCGCCTTCTTCCTCCTCCTCCTCCTCCTCCCCCCCACGGACCCCCTTCCCCTATATCACCTGCCACCGCACCCCAAATCTCTCCTCTTTCTTCCCATGTAGGTAGCTGGGAGCTCGCGGGCACACAGCTCCAGGGGGCCAAACCGTGGGCAGCTGCCCCAGAGCCCCCCAGCCCCACGGCACACCGGACCGACAGCAGAGGCATCGCCCCTCCCGTGGGCACCCTGAGGGGTCGGGCACCCAGGCGGGACCGTGCCTGCACCCCTGGGCACTTGGCATGCCCTGCTGGGCCTGTGCCCCTGGGGAGGGGGTGTTGGGCAGGCTGTGCCCGTAGGTCAGATGGGGACAGGGCAGAGCGATGCCTGGGGAGTTGATGCTCTGTGGTGGGATGGAGCAGACTGTGCCCATGGGGTAGAGGGGGCACAGGGCAGGCTCTAGCAATGGAGCATAAATGGGACAGGACAGCTGTGCCCTGGATCATGCAGGACTGTGCTCATGGGGCAGTGTGGAATGGAAAAGGCTGTGCCCAGGACCACATGTGGCTGTGCCCATGGGGCAGGATAGGATGGAAAGGGCTGTGCCCAGGATCATGTGGAGCTGTGCCTATAGGGAAGAAGGGGATGGGATGACTGTGCCCATGGGGCAGAGGGGGATGGGAAGTCTCTGCCCTGAACCATGCAGGACTGTGCCCATGGAGCAGCATGGGATGGAAAAAGTGATGCCCTGGAACATGTGGAGCTGTGCCAAAGGGCAGGTGGGGGGCCATGTAGGGTTGTGCTCCTGCCAGGCATGGGTGACAGGGCACAAAGCTGTACCTGTAGGGGCAAAGCAGTGCCAGGGCAGTGCCAGGGCACAGCTAGGCGACGTGTGGGCAGGGCCAGTGTGCACCATAGCAGGTACGGGGCTGCCCGTCCCCGTGCCTGGCAGGTGCAGGGCCTGGGACTCCTGGGGGTGGTAGGGATGCCCAGAGAGGTCATGGTGGTTGCTGCAGCCATAGGAGCCTCTGCCCTGCCACCTAGGAGGGATGACATGGTGGCTGGTACATGGTGATGTGCATTTGGCAGCTGGCAGCTGGGTTGGTGTGGGGCAGGAGCGGTGCTGGGGTGCTGGTCTCCCCCTTGATGTGGGCAGCCCTCCCACGCCACCCCATCTCCCTTGTCCGCAGGCAGCCAGTCGGACGCCTTCCGCAAGGCCTCAGCAGCGGGCTGCAGCCCCTGCGAGCCCAGCCCGGCCGCCACACCGCTGGGCGACCCGGGCACCCGCGCGTCCGCTGACGAGACGCCGGCAACGCCCAAAGGTGGGCGCAGGGCTGGCACTGCCTCCCCCTGCCCAGGGCTGCCTGGGCCCACCCCTGTGGTTTCCCACAGTGCATCCCCTACTGCAGCCCTCTGGCTCTGCTGCAGCCCCCCCTGCAGCCCTGCCAACTGCCCATGCATCGCTCAGTGCATCTGTGCTGTCCCATCTGCATCCCTCAGCATATCCCCGCCATCTCTGCTGTGTCCCACAGCACATTCCCTGCTGCAGCCCCCCTGGCTCTGCTGCAGCCCCCCCCGCAATTCTGCCAACTGCCTTTGCATCGCTCAGTGCATCCATGCTGTCCTGCCTGTACCCCTTGGTGTATCCCCACCGTCTCTGCTGTGTCCCCCAACACATCCCCGCCGTACCTGCTGTTCCGTGCCGCTGCATCCCCGCCGTCTCTGCTGCATCCCCCAGTGCAGCCCTGCCATCATTGCTGCGTCCCTGCTGCCTCCAGTGCATTTCCTGACACCAGTGCATCCCTGCTGTCTCTGCTGCAGCCTCCGTCATGCATCCCCCCCATCTCCAGTGCATTCCCCGTGCTCTGTACCTGCTGGCTGTCCCTGCTGCACATCCCAGTGCGATGCTGCCCTATCTGCACCGTCCCACTGTACCATCCTTGCCAGGGCTGCTGCATCCCCCTGTGCATCCCCTCTGCCCCACTGTACCCCACTGCATTCAAGCCAGTTCTGCTGCAGGTGCCATGTGTCCCTACTACATCCCCACTTGGCCCCTGGCATCTTACGGTGCATCCCGGCTTTCCCTTCTCCCGCCTCCTCCACAGCCCCTTCTGCCTTCCAGCTACTCCCCAAGGGATCACCTTGCCCCCTCCCTATGTCCGCTCACTCCCGGTCCCCTGGTGCATGCCACAGTCCCCTCCCTGTACAGCCACTCCCACCCATCCCTGCAGCATCCCCACACTGTGCCCGGTCCATAGGACCCCAAATCCCCTCCAGCTGCCGCCCTGTTCCTGGGTGACACCCAGCCGTGGATGAGGGTGTCTGTCCCCACTGACTGCTGTCCCCTCCTTGCAGAGTCCCCCAGCCCCAGCGCACAGGAGCCCGGGCCAGCCACGCCCGAGCAGCACTGGCCCTTCCCGGGGCCCGAGGACAAGGCCACTGAGCCCCCCGGGGATGAGCCCAGCAGCCCCAGGTCGGTGTGGACAGTGGGGGGTGATGCCCTGGGGGACCTGGTGACCCTGGAGCCCACCGAGCCCTCCCCACTGCCCATGGCTGCCGAGCCTCAGACTGGGGAGGCTCCCAACCCCGAGAGCCTCATCGACCTGTGGCAGAGCGATGGGGCGAACCCCCCAGCTGCTTGGCCCCTGCCTGCTGCCCCTGTCCCCGAAGCCCCCCCATCCGCACTGCCCGAGGAGGGGGCCCTGCTGAGCCTGGATGAGCTGCCTGAGCCCCCCGCCACCTTCTGCGACGTGGAGCAGGAGGATGAGGAAGATGAAGCAGCTGGCGAGGGGGACCCTCAGTCCCAGGGGCTTGGCTGCCAGCACATGCCCCAGGAGGACAGTCCGGGCAGAGAGAGTCCCCCCATCACCAATGGGGAGATGGCCCCCAAGGACGGGACGCCAGGTCGTGGGGAGCAGGTGAGCACCACTGGGGGGGTAGGAGGTCAGGGTGTGATGGGGTGGCTGGGGGGTCCTGACCACCTGCCCCCCACCCCCCAGGCCAGCGAGGGCTACTTCAGCCAGTCCCAAGAGGAGGAGGTGCCCCCCCCAGAGGAGCTGTCGGCCAAAGCCCCCCAGCCCGTCTTCTACAACAAGCCCCCAGGTGAGTTAGGACAGTGAGGAGTGAGATCTGTTCCTCCATGGGGCACCCCAAGCCATCTTGATCACCCCCTCCCTGTCCTCCAGAGATCGACATCACGTGCTGGGATGCAGACCCTCTGCCTGAGGAGGAGGAGAGCTTTGGGGGGGCCCTGTAAGCCCAGGCCCCACTGCCGGCGCAGGCAGCCTGCCCCGGCCGGCGCGGGGCACGAGGGGGCTGCAGCCAGGGGCCGGGCCCCCCCCTCACCCCACTGGGGCCCCGCAGGATGAGGCCTCCAGGTGGGGGCCGCCCCGCTGCAACCCCGCCCCGGGGCACCTTTTACAGCCCCCCCTTCTCCTCTCTTTTTTAAGTTGTCGGTAGGAGCCGTGTCAGCCCCCCAGCCCCCCCTTAGCCCCCCCTGATACCCCAGCGTCCCTTTTTGGGGGGGACGACACACACGCTCGCATCCCCTGCCTGGCTGTGGGACAGGGTCCTCGTTCTCTTCGTGTCCCCCCCCAGGAGTCCCCCAGTACTTTGCACGAGTTCAAAGAAAAGAAATAATAATAATAATAATAATAATAATAATAATAATAAATGAATATGGCAATAAAGTGACCCAACCGAGGCGAGGCTGCGGCCAGCGGCGTCCCCCCCCAAATCCCAGCAGGGAGCTGGTGTGGGGGCTTTTACCCCTTCCCGACTCCCTCCTTGCTGGGAGCCCCATCCCCTCCTGCTTGGCCCCTGCTTGGCCCCTCTCCCCCTGTTCCCCTTGGAAACTTTTTGGAAAGCACAAGTTCTGTACCGGCAGTGTGCTCATGTCTGTTAATAAATAAAGCGTCTCCCACGGGGGCTGCAGCCTGCTGGGGGGGCAGGGAGGGCTGGGAGAGGTGTGGGGGTCCCATGATGCCAGCCTGTTGGGAGGCAAACCCGAGCCACAAACTTTTATTCTCAAACTGTAACAAACAAAAAATTTAAGAAACAAAGCAGAGTCCGGGTCCCCAGCGACCCCGGCCATGGTGGGGCTGGCGGGGGCCAGACGGGGAACCAGCCCCTTCCGCGCCGGCGGCGATGGCCCGCGCCGGGGCGGGTGTCCCCGAGGTGACATGGGCAATCAAAACCACCCACCCCCCAGCTGCATGGCAAGGTCCGGGGGTCCCCCGCGGCTGCCGTTACACAGCGGTAGTCCTGCCGAAGAGGGGCATGGAGACCGGGAGATGCCAGGGTCCCGGCTCATAGGTGTCCCTGCTGCTGAGCTCTGAGTCCGTCCAGCTGGGAAACATGCGTGGGGAACACTCCTGCTGCAGATAGAGGTCCGGGCAGGCAGGGCCGGGGCTGGCAGAGCGGGGCAGGTGCAGCGCTGAACCATAGCTGGCATCGAGGAAAAGTGGTTTGTAGCTGGGGGGCTGCTCCTGCTTCTCCAGCCGCTCGTGGCTCAGGAAAGGGGCGTTGATTTTGCGGTAGAGCCCCCGCGTGTCCATCAGCACCTCGCTGTATGGTGGGGGGGGCTCTGCCATCAACAGAGCTTCCTCATAGCACGGCGGCTTTGACAGGTCCGACTCTGCAAGGCAAAGCCCCCCCCGGACCCCTGCTGCCGTCAGCGCTGCGCTCTGGCTCTCACGTCGTATCCCCCCCAAAACAGGGGGAGGCACGTGCTCCGGGGATGCGAGAGCCCCTCCCTGCTCCTTACCGTGCCGGCAGCTCCAGGGCCGGGGGGGTGGGATGTGGTGGGGGTGATGATGATGGTGGGGGTCGAGGCGGAGGCGGTGGGGAATGGCGATGCCGGGGGGGCTGCCCCTGTAACCCTCATAGTGCAGTGGCTCCATCTCCAGTGCGCGCAGGCTCTGCTCCCGCAGCCGCTCCTCCTGCTGCCGCTTCACCCGCCGCCGCAGGTAGCTGCAGAAGCAGCACAGCAGCACGATGAGGCCCCAGATGAGCCAGAAGCCCGCAAAGCAGGTGAGGAAGGTGTAGGTGCCCTGGGACATCACCATCTTGGCTGCCGGACCCGGGGGGAGGCCCCCGCCTTTCCCTGCCCTCGGGGTGGGGGACGGGATGCTCAGGGCGGCGGCAGGGTCAGGGAGGACCCGATGCTGTCAGGGCCGCCGAGGGCATCTCCCCGGGCTGTGCCCGGCGCCGTCTCCTCTGGCCCGCGGGTGCCTGCCGTCAGGGGTCCATCCTTGCCATAGAGCTGGGGGGGGGCTGGAGCGGGTGGGTCAGGCGTGGGTGCGCTGGGCGGGCGGCGGGGCGGGGGGCCGGCGGGGCGGGCGGTGGGGGGATGGGGCTGGCAGGGTCCTGCTGCCCATCGCTGGGGGGGACCGCCGGGGTGGGGGCCCTGCAACGAGACAGACGCGAGCGTGAGCGACACAGAAACGTGGACGCCCTGTTCCCATGGTGACTCGCTCTACATGCGCTGCAGTGCCCGCAGCCGGAGAGGAACCGTGCCTGGCCCCCCTCATGGACCCCATCATCGCCTCCATGGCTGCAAACCTGCACACCCCACCCAGAACCCCTCCACAGCACTGCCGGGAACTCTGGGGCAGGAGATGGATGCTGTGGTCCTGACCTTTCAGATCATGGGGTGCCCACTGGGATCCCCTTCTCCTGCTCACCCAGTGCACCCCAAATTGGCTGCTGAGCCCAGGCAGCTCATTCATCTCTGTGCTGCCACAGAGCAGGGTGCCCTGGGGTGCCCCGGGGAGAATGAGGGATGTGCAGAGCTGCCAGTTCCCTGTGGCACGTGGCGCTTGCAAGAGCATGTGCACTGTGGCCACCGCTGGCCTCACAGCCACCCGAGGGGGCTCAGGGGATGGTGGCACCTCAACACAGCAATGCAGGGCCAAGGAGTGGTGAGGATGGAAACCATCACCCCTGCCAGGTCCCAGCCTTCAGGCAGGGTGATAGCTCAGCCATGTCCAACCCAGCACCGAATGATAATGGTGTGTACCAGGGGCAGGTGTGCCCCTCAGTGCACAGGGAGCAGCACCCATGGGTGCTCGCAGGCAGGCAAGTAAGCACCCATCAGGATTCTCATTGTGGTGGTGTGGGAGAAAACGGGCTCGGCAGCAAGGAGGAGGGTGAGCATGGAGCGGTGGCAGCTGAGGGCTGGGAGACCACTCATGTGGCTCTGCTCAGAGACAGCCGAAGGGGTGCAGGGTGCTCGACCACCCCGCGGGCCAGGGCCACGCTGCCGGCAAGGGGGACGGCAGTGCCACCAGGTGCTGAGGGTGCTGGCAGGGCCGGAGGGCCGAGCCCGGCGGAAGGAAGGAGTGATGGGGAAGGAAGAAGCAATGGGGAAGGAAGGAGCAATGGAGAAGGAAGGGGTCAGGGGCCCTGGCCACTGGCAGGCAGTGGGGGCTGCTCCATCGGGCAGACAAACGCGTGGGCAGAGGCAGTGCTGCGATGTAGGTGTATGGGGAGGGGGTCCCCGCTGCCCGGCTGAGGCCACTGGGTGCAGGCAGGGCTCACCAGCCGCGGCTGCAACAGGCTCCGCGCCGGCAGCCTGGGCATCCCCGGGGAGGGGGGCACCGTGCGGGAAGGGCCACGGGTCGAGACCCGGGATGACGGCCGGGGGGACACCAGGAAGCGGTGCAGGGCTGGCTGGCGGCGCCGCGGACCGGGGGCGTTCGCAGCTGGGGCGTGCGGGGGGAGCGGGGCTGCCGGGGACGTGCGGGCTGGGGGAGGAGCGGGGCCGGGCTGGAGACACTCATACCGGGCGGGGAGCGGAGCGGCCGCCAAGCCGGGCCCCGCCGGTATCCCCGGGCCGCCCCGCTGCCCCCGGCCGCGGCCTGGGCCCCGCTACCCGCGTCGCATCTCTGCCCGGTGCCTCCGCCGGGAGGGTGACACCCCGGCGGGGAACCTCCCCGCTCTCGGTGCCGGGCGCGGCACCCCTTCCTCATCACCATCCTCCTCCTCCTCCCCCGGGGCGCGCGCCCGCCGAGGCCAGACCGGAGATGCGCGCCCCGGTACGCGCCGCGCGCCCCCGCCCCGGCCCCGCTGCCCCCGCACCGCGCAACAGGCGGAGGCGCCGCGCCCGCTCCCTCCGCGGCTCCCGTTACCGGCGGCGGCGGCGCACGTGGCTCAGGCGGCGGGCGGCGGCTCCATAGGGCGGCGGGGGAGGGGGCCCGGTGCGCGC
>NW_020884887.1:7337295-7467720 GCF_003945725.1 Corapipo altera | reverse complement strand
CCCCCCGCGCCCCCCGCCCCGGGACCCGCCGCCGCGCGGGGGCTACCGGCGGGGAGACCGGCACTGAGACGGGATTCCCCCGCCCTGCCCCCGGGGAACGGCGGTGGGATGCCTATGGCGAGAGGGACGGGGTATCCCCCGGCGGTAGCCGCGGGAGCCCCACGGGATGGGGGACTGGGATCCCCGGGCGGCGGCTGCCGGTCCGGAGAGCTGATGGCCCTGCTTCGCCTCGTGGGGTGGTGCCACGGGCTCCCACTGTCGGTGGCCTCGCACTCGCCCTGAGGTGCCCAGGGTTGCAACCACCCGCTCCCCCAGGGCCACACAGATCTTCCTCAGGGGGTGATAACCAAGTGCTCCCCGGGGTGACGCAGGGACATCAGCAGGGAGGGCAGCCCAGCCGCTGGCAAGACCTTAACGGGCACCTCTACAGCCCCTCCCGGGCACTGCAGTGGGATGAGTGGCTCTGTGGGGCAGTGGTGCCAGCCTGGCCCCCAGGACAGAAGTGGCACTGGGAGACACGACAGTCTGTTCTGGGGTCACCCTGCTCTCTTGGGGCTGCCGTACCCCAGAGCAAACCCCTCGCCAGCCTGGCCTGAGCAACTGTCCCCTGTACTAGGGCTCCCCCAGCCATTTGCTATTGGGGGGGGGTTGTCACCAGCTCTTCTCTGCTGAGACTGAGGCCAGTGGTCGTGGCTCTCCTGGGAGACTGCTCTGGTTCCTTGGGACTGCGCCACACTTGGGGGCAAGAGTCTCCGCTGCCCCTTCACTGCACCCTGGGGCTGTGGCAGGAGCAGGGCAGCGTGGTTATGGGGCAGAGCTGAGCTGGATGCTGGGTGGGTGACAGGGTGTGGGTGCCCCACGCAGGCCATGACCCTGCCGCCGCTTCCTCCCCGTGGGCAGGGTGCCGGGTGCCCACTGCGGCTGCACACACGGCGCATTGTTCTGCCGGGGCCTGGCCGGAAGGACTTCCTCCCTCCTGGCCAGGGGATGACCTGGGGAATCCACTGGCAATCTGCTCCCGCCACAGCCAGGCATAACAGCTCCGGCAGCTGGCCAAGCTCCACCACCTAGCTCGCAGCAGGGCCACGGTGGCCATGTGTCCCCCGTACCCCTTGGCTCTGGCCCCGACTCACCTTGCTGGAATTCGCCTCCTGCGATCCGACCTCACAGCACGGCCGTGGCAGCCGGGCAGCGCCGGCTCGACGGTTGTGGGGGTGCCCCAGCAGCACCCAGGGTGGGCAGGGGGCTGCGGCCATGCGGGAGGGCTGGGGTGCTCCCTTGAGGCATGGGCATCACGGAGGTGGGGGGCATGGCGGGCCCTGCGGGCATTGTCAGGCCAGGCCAAGGGTGGGCGAAGGGAGCCAGGCCTCCGGCCCCGCCAGCGCCGGGGGCCGGGAGCTGCCTTCCCCTTCCCCTTCCCCACGGTGGCGGGGGGAGGCAGGCGGGGGAGCGCTCCCCGAGCCACATGGTGGGCTGGAGGAGGAGCCGTTGCCCAGGCAACAGCTGAGAGCATCCTTCACCCCTGAAAATGGTTTGTGGAGCTGCCGCCACAGCCCTACAGCACGAGGTACTGCCCAAGGCCCTCAGGACCCACCCAGAGCTCACCCGTGTACATGGGGTCCAGATCCACCTGCTCCAGCTGTGGCCATACACCAGCATCCCCACACCTGCGTGCTGCTACCCCCCAGCAAGGACAGGGATGGGGATGAAACATCCCCCAAATGCTGAGGCACCATGGGGCAGGGGGAGCTGGGGACAGGCAGAGCCCATTCCCTGCCCTGCTTAGGGCTGGCCATGGCTCTTCTCACCCCCCAGCCCTGCCCCAGAGCCATCCTGACTTGTGACAGGTACACGAACATGCTGGTGACCCTGGGACCTTGGTGCCAGGGTGTCATGGCCCAGGCAGTGCCAGGAGGGCGGCACAAGCATCCCGACCGGCGTGGTGGGAACAGCAATCTCCAGGTACTCCCCATCCCCCTGCCTGTCTTCCTTCCATGGCTGCAGAAAATTCCTGGATTTTACCCCAAGATGCCCCTTTTGAGTGTGAGAACTCCTCCTCGGCCTGCTCCCATAGCAACTGTTCCCTAGCTACCAGCCGCACTTGCTATTCTCATCCCAGTGCAGCTGCATGTGGCCCCCCCGCGCTGCGCACAAAGCTGTCGCCGCTGCTGCCAGCCCCGGACCCCAAACCCATCTTGCACACCCCGCCCAGGCTGCCCCCTTTTTCCTGCTCCCCCCTGGTGACTGTTGTGACCCTCACCCACATCACCCCACAGTGTCCCCCCTTTGAGGGGCTGTTCCTTGGGTTAAATTAACTCTATCCCCGTGAAAACCAGGACAAGCACCGTGTGCTGGTACAAGGTCCCCATTCATGGTGGCCTCCTGAAGCAGCGATGCACAGTGACCAGAGGGCAGCAGGACTCTGTCCCAGCCCCAGAGCACACCTGTGACAGCCCAGGAGGGGCTGTGCTGAGCTCCCCAGAGGGGACCACACCAGACATGAACATCCCAACAGTACAAGGCCTCACACCTGTCATGCCCCCACACTGACCCAAACCATGCAGCAGAAGCCACTGATGGCCACCTGTGGCACCCCAGGCTCAACCAGCATGAGCCCTTGCCCTGCAGGGCAACCCCTGCTTCCCTGCAGGGCATGAGCACCAGCAGGGCCCATGGGAGCCCAGAAATAGGGGGCTCTGCTCCCCTCCTTTACAACCATCAATGCCATATGGCCTAGAGCAGGACCCCCAGTGACACGAGAGCAACACAATGTACGGCGAAGCTTTACACTTAACAAAAGGTTAAAAATTTAAATACTCTCCAACTTTAGTGCAAGGCAAGCAAATGATACCACAGGTCCAAGTAGGTGCTCAGCCCCCCTGGGGGGCCTGGCTCAGAAAGAGCAGAGGCAGCAGCACACGCACACACGCGTGTGCACACACACACACACACAGAAAAGGGACGTTATTGCTCAGGACACAGCTAGGACAAGTGTGTACAAGAACGGACAGGACAAGCAGAGTGGAGGTGGGCTGAGCCCTGTGCTGCTCCCCAGGGAAGGCACCAACCCCTCCACTCTACCCTGCCCATGGGTGCAGGAGCTGTGCTGGCTCTCCAGGACCCCTGGGGACACACAGTAAGCTGGTCCCAGCCCACTTACTCTTGGGTCACAGCTCCACATGAACCAAGGAAAGGACATTCCCTTTACCACAGCTTTGCTTCCCGAGAGCAGGGTCCCTTATGTGTCTGCTCCTCCGACACCGAGCAGGGCCTCGGGACGGCAGCACCCCTGGCACGCACAGGTCCAGAGCTGGTGGAACCATGCTGGGACCATCCTGCAGCATGCCAAGGATCAGACCAACCCTTTGGACCCAGCAGCAGCAGGTACCGCAGGAGTGGCTGCGTCCTGCTGTGCCAGGAGAGGGGCTGGAAAGGGGCTTGGGATCAGCTTGCCAGCAGCATGTGTGAAACGAGGCAGTAGGCAGCAGGATCCAGCAAGACAGGGAAGCGAGGACGAGGCAGTGACACTCTGCTGCCAGGACACAACGGGAGATGCTTTGGCACAGTGCTTTCCTGTGCCTTGGGGCTGAGCAAAGGACTCCGCTGGAGCCAGGGATGTCTCAGCACAGCCAGAAAGGTCCAGGAAAGATGCTTTAGACACCTCAAGGCACAGAAGGCCTCTGCCCAGGACTCCCTGGAACAAAGCTGGGACTGTCACTCCCCCCATAGGAGGACATTTGTGCCTGTGACAGGGTGGGGGCAGTGCAGGCCCCCACCTATAGATTAAAAACTGACATGTGATATGTACAGACCGACATATATAAATACACATCAAACCTGCGGTGCCACTTTGGCACCGTGGAATGTGTCAGCAGAGCTGCTCCAGCCTGGCCTTGGCCCACACTGGCATGATCCCTCCCTCCCACCCTGGGCCCAGGAGGGCAGCGGCAGCAGCACCATCCCAAGCAGCACATTTGGAAGTGTCTGGGTTTGTCTCAGGGCTTGCCCATGGACAGAGGCATCTCAGCCTGAGCCATGTGCTGCTGCCAGTTTTGGAGTCATCCTCACAGTCTTCAAATACAGACGTGTAAAGCTGTAAACAAATCCACCTTGTGGGGCCACTGTAGTCGTGTCCTTCAGGCTGGGCACTCGGAGAGGCAAGGGGGTCCCAGGGCTGGAGAACAAGCTGTGCTCTACAGCCGAGTGGGCTCTTCCTCGTTGTCGCAGCAGTTTCCACAACAGTCCTGAAGTCAAAAGGGCAAGGAGAGGGAGGAGGGAGGGAGGGAGGGAGAGAGGAGCACAGCAAGCAGAGGGTGAGCACAGTCACACAACCCAGCCTACAGCTGCCCTGTGGCAGGGACGGGCCAGGCCCCCCATAACCTGTGTGCGGGAGAGCTACATGGAGACAAAGACTGGAGGAGATCCCCCAGACTGCAGAGGAACAGTCCAGCTGCAGCTGGGGGTTCAGCCCTTGGCAGACAGACTGGTGAGCAGACAACTGGCTAGCTCAGAAGCTGGGAGGAAGCTGGACTCTGGGGACTGCAGCCACCCACGGAGACAGCTCAGTGCCAGCACAGGCGCTCAGCCCCGCTCAGGGCTCAGCCAGCTGTGGAAGCAGCTGAAGCCCTTTTTGCTGAAATGGGAGTCTGAGCATGGGGCAGTGCCAAACCCTTCACAGTTTCTCAACCTTTCTGTGTGTCCCAGACATCCAGAGAGGAGTGAAGGAAACTTCCCACAGTCCCCTGGGAGCAAAGCTCCCATCAGCTGCAGTGCAGGGGCAGCTTTGGCTCAAGCTGAGGGCAAGGCCTTCCCCACAAAGGCAGCAAGAGCAGGGAAGCGGGATTAGTGGCTCAGGGGGCAGTTAGAACAACAAGCAGAATGTGCTCTGCCAGGGGAAGGGGACACTGAAGGACAACACTCCTCTCTCCCAGATCTTGCCATGTCCACGGGCCACCAGGTATTTCCCTGAGCAGAGCAGCCAGGAGTGACTGCTCACCTCTGGAAAGAGAAAACACGTGGGAAATCACAGCTCAACTCCTGCTACAGGCAGCTGCCCATCCTCTGGCAGGTCCTCCTGCCTTGGGAAAGGCCGGGTATCCCCAGAGCTGGCTCTGGCTAGGGCAGCCCATTGAACCGTGAAGCACAACTCAGAGCTTGGCATCAGGAGTCAGCAACGGGTGGCTGAGTGGGTCCAGAGCCAACCATGCTGGAGTCCCACAGCTGCACACAGCTGTTGAGAGGCTTTGCCAGGCTGGGAAAGAAGGCAAACACTGTTCCAGGAAGAGGAGACAGGCAGATAAGCAAGCCCACAGCAGCTGCAAGACATTTCTGTTCTCCTCATCCCTTGAAAGAACTGCTCTCTGCCTGGCTCAAGATCTGGCAGAAGTGCTCTGGGGAGCCCATTCCAAGAGCAATGCCTTGTTCAGGGATGTTATTATTCATGCAGGAAGAGAGATGACTTACTATTTTAATGCCTTCAACATCCTTCTGCCTGTGTGACTCCAGCACATTTAGCCAGGACACTCTTTCCCAGCCCCTTTGACTCCCGCAGCATGGGGAGTGCCAGCCAGGTGAGGGTTGGCTCCCTGCAGCCTTGCACGAGTGCCCCTGAGAGCCCTGAGGTCCAGCCACCCAAAACTAGGGGAGACTTTGCCTGCTGCCCTCTCTTGCCAGACCTGGCTGGCACATGCAGGAGCAGGCTCAGTGCTGCTCAGGGACTGGCTGAGGAAGGAAACACTGGGCAAACTCTTACCTGTCTGCTGAACAAGCGCTGGAGTAACCCTTTTTTGGGCTGTGGAGAAGGCTGCCCTTTCCAGTCGAGGTCTGGGGGCACTGTGCCGTCTGTGCTAAAGACGTTCAGCTCCTTAAAACACTCCGTCTCGATCATCTGGAAGAGGGCAAAGAAAGCTGCAGCAACTGCTACACGGAGCCCATCACTGAAGGCCCGACAGTGTGAGAGCAGCAGGGACAGCACAGACCTTGCAGGACCCTGCACTTGGCTGTGGTGGGCACAAGCAGGTGCAAAGTCCTACCTCGTTCTGCCAAGGAATGGGAACACTTCCTGTGGCAAACTTCTGGTAGAAGTCATTGTCTGTGGGCTCCAGCTCCACTCCTTTCACTGTGGAGAACTGCTCGATGTCCAGAACATCCTTGCAGTAGATGGCCTGGGGCTAAACAGCACAAAGATTGCTCTAATGCCAGGCTTCACCTTGACGTCACCACCTCCAATAACTGTGGCTCGACCACCTCCAATAACTGTGGCTCGTGGCCAAGCCCAAGCCCCTTCTCCCTGCAGCCCTGAGCATGCTGGACCCCCTTTTGCCAGGTTCCAGAAACAAGAGGGAAAGGATGGGCCTCATCTCCTCAGATGAGCCATGCCAGTGCTCCCACTTCCCTTGACAGAACCAGCGACTGAAAAGGTCGGGATAGAGACAGGCACTTACATCTGGCTTGAAGGGAGGGTCCAGCATGCCTGCTTCCAGCCTCCTGAAGTTGAGGTGCTTGAAGAGAGGGTGTTCCTTCACTTCCTTGGCCCCAGCTCCTCGGCACCCCAGGCGCTCCAGAGGGTCTTTGCACAGGAGCTGCAACACAAAGTAAACCAGTGTCCCAGGCGCAGAGCATTCCATGCAGGAGCAGCCCTGGGTTCCTGCAGTAAGTCTCTAGGGGGACAGCACAGGCCTCTCAGGCAGCTGGGAGAGCAAGGAATTAAGGCACTCTGGACCCTCCTGTGCTGCCTTATCAGAGACAAGGGAACCTGGCTGCCACTACTGCAGGGAGCAGCCAGGATGTTCTGCTGTGTACAAGGAGGACTGGGATGCACACACTCGTACCATGGTGCAGAGGGAGCGGGCGCAGGGCGAGAACTTCTCCGAGTACTCCTCCTGCACTTCCTTCACCAACCGCTCCACCTCCTCCCGCTTGATCTTCTTCTTGCGCTGCTGGAAGGGGGACTGTCCCTCGATCATCTCGTACACCAGGCAGCCCAGAGCCCACCAGTCTGGGCTGAACGTGTAGCGCTCGTTCTTCACCACCTCCGGAGCTACATGGGAGCAGGGTCAGGGATGTGTGAGGGCAGGGAGGGACTGTGTGCAGTCAGAGGCCACTTTTGGATTAAACCAGGGTCACTTACCCATGTAACCAACTGTCCCCACCCGGCCCTTGATTGTTTGGCCCTCTGGCACATGCACAGCTAGTCCCAGGTCTGAGATACGGATGTGACCTGCACAGAAGAAGGGGCAAGTTAACAGGACAAGGTCAGGGAGCAATGTTTGAAGCTGCCAAGAACACAGGGTAACCCTGGTTCAAGCAGAGGAAGAAAGAACTCAGGCCGAGGGCTTCTCTTGACCCTGCACTCACCATGGTCATCCAGTAATATGTTCTCTGGCTTCAGGTCCCTAGGAGGGAAGGGACTCGATTAGCAAGAAGCCTGTTGTCAAAGCAAAGGACATAAGCAACAGCCACATTTCAGCAAGTCCCAGATAAGCAGCAGTGGGATCCAATGCCCCTGCCTTGGGCACAAAGATAACCCTCCCCTCACCTTCTGCCCCAGAGCTGGCCCTGCAAGTTCTCCCCTCCTGGGCAGAGATGACACATGACAACCTTCACGTTATGTTCATGACAACCTTGCTCTGCAAGGCAGCAGTGAGCCTGAGGATGATTCCCTCTTTGCAGGTGCAGAACTCACTACAGGGCAACCCATGCAAGAGAGAAGGAGCAGAGGCTTCTCTGCTTATCCTGCCCCAGGGCAAGGCACAGGGTAGGACCAGAAGGGGCTCCCTGGCCAGTGTTTAGCCATGCTATCCTAACACTGCATCACACAACCCAGTGAGTACAGTCAATACAGTCCATCAGCTTGTTCTCCCTCCTGCCCAGCTCTTGAGCCACTGGGGCAGCCTACCCTCCTTTGTTCTAGTGTCAATACTGCTCGGGGAGTTCAGTGCCTGCCCTGAGGCATTCACAGCATGATCACATCCTGTTCTTGGCGATCATTTACCAGCACAGGGAAGCCAAGCTAAGCTCTCCCCTTCTCCCACGAGATCAGCTTTCTGTTCCCAGTTCCTCTCACTCAGCTCTGTGCTGCTTTCAAGCCTGAGCTTATTTTCTTGAGCAGACAGATCCAGCTGGGCTGGTAAGAGCAGCAGGAAACCCTCTTGCTTCTACAGCCCCTACAAGCTCTCCCAGCAGGGACCAGAGAATACACACCTGTACACTATCCTCTCCTGGTGCAAGTCCTCGAGGCCACAGCAGATCTCAGCAGCATAGAAAGCTGCCCGGGGCTCCTCGAAGCCAGCCTCTCCCATGTGGTAGATATGGAACTTGAGGTCCCCTCCATTCATGAGGGTCAGCACTAGGCAGAGAGCATCTTTAGTTTCATATGCATAGGCTAAGCTCACCTGCAATTCAGGGCAGAAAGGCTGTTAGAAGACACAGCTGGAGGAAGGAGGTGCCCACATTCCCATGGGTACTTTGCCACCCAAGCAGCCACTCACAGGCTCAGGACTGGGCCTTTGCCAGCAGAGGAGGAACTGTGCAAACCCAGCAGTCCCAGCACACCCCTGGTGCTCCTCAGACAGGGAGGACACTATCTCCCTGAGCCAGAGCTGCTCCCCTCCAGGGGCAGGCAGCACTGAACAGCAACGCCAGGGCAGTGTCTGATGAACCCTCTGCAAAGGGAGGTTCAGGCTGTTCACACCTCAGTGCATCCAGGTAGAGCTCTCTACCACACAGCTCAGGGCTGAGTTTCTGCCCACCCCACCCTCTGGAGAAACAGCACTGTTTTCTTGTGCCTCAGAGGTCACAAAGGCACCTGTCATGCCAGATAGGTGTTTGGGGCTGACTTTGGGAGCATTTATAGCACGTTGTGGAGGCAGTAGAAGGTCCTGCCAGACTGCAGTCTTGTGAGAGACCTGCAGCCACCAGGCAGGGCCTGCTCCTGCCTCTCCACACCGGGTGAGGACACAGAGGTGCCAGGCCAGCCGGTTGGAGGAAAAATCAACTACTGCAGCAAAGGGAGAGCAATTCCTATGTACTTACTACAAACCTACTGTTCACTTTTTCCAGGATCTGTTTTTCATTCAGGGCCATGGCTTCTCCTTTCCTCTTTTTGATCCGTTTCTTCTCCAGTTTCTTGCAGGCATACATCTTCCCTGTGGCACGCACTTGGCAGGCACAAACCTGGAGGGGGGACAAGGCTCAGTACCCTCCTGTTACCATTTCCAGGGTCAGGGTCTAGGTTCTGCTCTCAAGAAGAGGCACAGGAAGACAAAGATGTTCCTATCCCTGCCCCTCACTCTGAGGTTAGTGAGAAGCCCATTCAAAGTGAGGACACAGGGAGCAGTGACAGCTCCAGATGTCACACAAAAGCAGCAGAGAGCTCTGATGCCTCTAACACCTGGTGTCTGGGAAGACAGGCCACTCCAGAAACAGGAGGAGGCCTGACAGTGACAGTTTTCAGGAGTGCGGTTCCCCCTGTCAAGACATGGGGAGCAGACCTGACCCTGTTCAGGCAGCAGCAGGCACCACAGGGCTCGTGCTACCTACCCTGCACAACACCTCCTACACCTCCAACACCTGGTGAGAGGTGAGCTCCTCCCCTCTTGGAGGGAAACCGACAGGTCACACAATGTCCAGAACACAACAGTACCCAGCACAGAGCCCCCACAGCCCACCCAGGCAGGTGCTGGAGCAGCCTATGGCACCCTGATGGCCAAGCCAGGTCTGCCTCTGACAGCAGGCAAAGTGGCTGCCTGGTACCCTGAATGGAAAGGAAATGGTGGTCACTCACCTCGCCAAAACCGCCCTTACCCAGCACACGGTACTGGCGGAAAGTGTTTTTGGTCACTGGCTGCCTGTGAGGGAAAGGAAACCAGAGTGAGATGGGAGCTGGGAGAGAGCAGGGGCTGAAGCCCAAACTGCCCCCACACTCTGGCCTGAGAGACTGTGGCTCACCCCAAACCCCAAACCCCTGCTCAAGCAGACCTTGCTTCCCTGTGAGGCAAGCAAGGCTGGGGCTGCTCACGGTACATGTCCCTGAAGGACAGCAAAGGCCAGGCCCTTGGCTCCTGCCAGGGTCCAGCATGGGAAGGAGCCCAAGGGACCCCTCAGGCAGCCTATGTGAGAAGGGTGCAAGTTTCCCAAAGCAGGGAGTGTTACCGTTCCAGCCATTTCCACTGTAGGAAGCGGTTGAAGTACAAGCTGTCGAGGTAGTCGGCAAAGGGAGCCACGCTCAGGTAGTCGTGGATAAGCCTAGGAGAGAGCAGAGCCAGCATGGTTCCTGAGAACTGATCACAGCCATGGAAAAAGCCAGCAGCCCAAGGAAAGAGGAGGTGAACAGCCCCAAAAGCCTGTTTACTTTGGCATCCCCTCGCCCAGCCTGGTGCTAAATTCACCCACATAGCCCTGGCCCAGAAAGCCCCCCCTCCATGCTCAGCCTGACGCAAAACGAAGGCGCGTTGGAGGTACCACTGTAACAAACACAGCACCCTGGGACTGGGCTGGCACTGCTAATTGTGGCCTTCTGACACCAGCCAGGGCTGCGGGACAAAGGGGGACAATGGGGTTCTGCAATTGCCCCTCTGCTCACAGGGCAATTGCACACATAGGCTGTAATCAGCTGGTAGCAACATTCAGCACCAGGCGCTGAGTTGTTCACTGTCAGATGAATATCCAGCACAAAAGGCCACAGGGGATCCTGCTGGAGAGAGCTAACTGCCTCGGAGAGCCGTGCCAGGGCTGCGCAGCGGAGTGAGGAGCCTTAGACACAGTGTCTAGACTTGGAGACATGCATCAAGGAGAAGCAGATGGGTTCTCCCCTTTCAGAGTTTGCCAAGTGCAGGCAGGGCCCAGCCCGGAGGCTCTGCATTCAGACATGACACTGGTTACCACACACGGAGCTAACGCTCCCCAGAAGGCTGCAGCAAAGGTGTTGCCACAGCCCTGCACTCAGTTAGGCAACATGCTCAGCTCCTGTGCAGGGAGGGGTGGAGGCTGTAAGCCCGATTTACCCAACAGCTTCCGCTTTGCAACCAGAGCCAGGACCTCAGCCAGTGCTTCTGCCATGGGAACAGAGGTGACCTTAGTCCCCTGCAGCAGCAGCCAGTCTAACTCAACCACAACAGCCACATCTGCGGCCAGCAGGAGAGGACAGCTGGCACAGGACTGCAGCCATCAGCTCTGCTCGACGGGAGCCTATGAGATCCTGGCACAACACTGGCAACAGCATTACCACATGCTGAAACAGGGTCTTCCCAAATGGCAACTCAGACCCATGGCAGGCTGAGAGGAATTATGGGTTTCTGCAGCAGCTTGTGGCTCTCAAAGCACAAGTTCCTTGTGCTCGCTTTCCTGCTGCTGTGCTGCAAATTGCTTGCCCAAAACTCCCCAGGCTCCAGCCTTAGCACCAGGCCTCCCTCTCCCGGAGGAAGGGACCATGAAGGACAAGGCGAGACAGCTGCAGCATCAACCCTGTGCCATCCGTGACCTGCAGGCAGGCCCAGCCCTCCAACTTACTTAGTGCATTCCTTGAAGAGCTCCTTGGAAGGTTCCTGCTCCAGCCTCTCACAACAGGCATCCACCAGCTGCGAGGGAACTTCAGGCACATGGTCCTCACTCTGGGGACAAAGGGGTGGAGTTAGACATAGGGAGGAGAGCCCAAGGGTCCTTCCAGGAAGAAGCCCATAGGAACAGCACACAGGTGCCCATCTGCTCTAGGGGCAGTGGGTAAAGCAGTGTGGTGGTTTGGGAAGTGGTGGGGTGGCTCAACATGTTGGCTGTGCCAGGACATGGGCAATGATAGCTGTTGCCTCTCCAACTGCTCTACCCTTGCAGGCAGCAAACACAACCCTCTTACTCACGTTTGGCTTCAAGTACTTTTCAATCAGGTCCTGCCCGCACTCCTTCCGCTTCTCATCCGGAGCCACTTCGTACCCCGCCTGCACAAAGCAAATAGTGTGAGCAGCAGGTCCAGCCAGGAACACAACCTTGCTACTGGGCAACAGCTGCAGAGCCACAACACCCTCTGCCTAAGGCTTCCCATGCTCTCCTCAAAAACCAGGTCTCCATCAAACAGCTCCCTAAGCAAAGGCCCAGCCCTCTCTTGGAGAAACAGCAACACACAGGTTTTTCCTCCAGGAAAACCCTATGTGCCCAGAAGTACCTGGCAACTGCTGGAGCATCCAGGGCCAACCAGCTCATGCCCAGGGTGCCAAGAACATCCCTGCCTCCCCCAATGAAGAGTTTTGCTCTTACCACAGCATCCAGGAACTTGACGCAGCGGGACAGCTCCAGACGTGTCTCACAGAACTGCCGGAAGAGCATTTTCCCAATGGGCTGCTTCTCACACAGGCTGTGGTAGTCCCGCTCTGCAAATGTGGAGGAGATCACTCACTGCCAAATCTCAAAGAAGCAGTCCCAGCCCATCACCCCAGCCAGGTAGTGGTGGGGGAATTGTGATCTGACAGGTCCCACCACCCTGAGACTCCTAGGAGAGTGAAATGTACCAAGTGGGACAAGGGATGTTACTGAGGTTTTACATTTCCCTATGGAAGACCCTCTTCCCTGGAAGAGGATTGACCTGTTGTTCTGTTCAATCTGCCCCTCTTGTTTCTAGCAAGGGACTTTTGTATCTCCTGCTTGCCTGGAGGCTCTTTTCTCCTGTCTCCATAGAGATCAACTGACTACTCCAGACACACAACTTTCCTTGGAACACAAGGAACACATCAAGGTTATTTCAAGGCAGATCTTCCAGGCCAGGACTTGCTCTGATGACTCTTACAAAGCACTGATATTCCCAAAGGCCCTGATGGAAGCAGCAGCATCAAAATGGAAGGCACCATCCCCACAGATGTCCTGTTGATGGGCACACAGCAATCAGACATCCCCACTCCATGGGACAGCCACTTGCTTGTACATCAACTCCTACTGCCCTCCAGAGCTTGAGGATTCCTCCTACCTCTCTTTGAAGTCTGGCAGACCAGGCACAAACCCTTTTGACTATCCAGAGCATTTCCAGTTCTCTGCTCTCTTCCTCCCCTTCCACTCACAAGGCATTGTCTGACCGTGGGCCAGAACACATTTCTGTGACAGCCACTGCCACTGATGGCTGTGGGCTGCCTGGGGTGCAGATGTGCAGCCATTCAGGGGATCCCAGCGCTGGGTACCCCAGCCTTCCTCTCCCCATGCAGCAGTTTCTCCCGAGGAAGCTGCAGCTTCCTGAGGGTGCAGGGCAATGCAGAGCCGGGCGGGCTGTGGTGGGGGAGGAGGTCGCCTCGCCAGCTCCGCCGCACCAGCTGGTTTCCTTGTGTCTGCAGGGGAAGGAGTTCCCTTCAGCTGGGGAGGACCAGAGTTTGCTGTCGGCAAGATCAGAAGCTTTCGGCTGCCCTGGTTGCTGCCCAGGCTCACAAGAGGTTACTCCTTGTGGTCAGGGCACAAAAAACTTAACTCTGCAGTGGGCAACCAGCCCACCATGCCCACAGTCCTGCCAAGATTCTGGAATAGGAAAGAAATGCCTTTCTAGCAGGGTGTAAGGTGAAAAGAAAGACACCCTGGCCAAAAAGTGCCTAAGCATGAGGAACAGGGTCATCTCTCCCATGGGAAAACCAAGCAAAACAACTGCCACCTGGCTCAGAGCACTTCTCACGTGCCTCTCCAAGGGGAACTGAGACACGGGTGGTGACAGCCAGGGGCCAGGAAGGACTCGCTTCCCAAATCTTCACAAGGTCACTGTCACAGACAGCAGGACAGCAGAGAGAGAGACCACCAGCACTTACTGCTGGCAAACAAGTAAAGTTCAGTGCTGGAAAACACATCATGACAGGCACGGGAAGGGTGGCTGCAGGCAGACGATGGACAAAAGCTCAGGGAAAGCTCTGCTGAGTGCACACAAGTCAAAGAGGCAGGTGGGGTTTGGATGGTCAGGATGGGAGGTGTAAGGAGAGCCACATTCAGCTCTCAGACCTTGCTCCAGAGAGGCAGCCAGCAGCAAATCCAAGGTGGGAGTCTCCATACAGCTACAGCCGGCTGTGAGTCTGGTCCTGTGGGGTGTGGCAGAGGGAGGTGGTGCACAGCCTGCACTGGGCTGCTGTGAGCTTGAGGTTACAGTGTGGATGAGGAAGGTTGAGTGACTCCAAGTACTACAGTCCCATGTGCCCCCAAACGGAGGCATCCTTCTCCTTGGGGCTACCAGGACTTGGAAAACCTGGGCAGGGCAGAACTGGGAATCCAAACCCGCTCAGTTCAGTGACACTTGTTCAGAAACAGGGCCAGCGCTGTGCCACTCTCCAGCTGGCAGCTGAATCTGGACTAAAAACTTAAACAAGCTCTCCTCTTCCCAGGAAGCAGAGTATTCCCACCCTCCGTGCCCCAAAACAATTTCACAGGATCTCAGGACCAAGCCTGCTGCACAAACAACATTAAAACCATGAAGAGTACAAAGTGCAGTATGAAAATGATAGGCCGAGCCCTGCCCAGTTCTATAGTTCTCACCCACAGCAAGAACCCAGTTTTGCCTAAGAAGAGCTGCTGCACCAGTGTTAGAAGCTGAGGTCTATGGAGCAGAGCTGAATCCAGTCAGGAAGAACAGAGGATGGTAGCAGGACCTTTGTTATTTATGCAAAGGCATCCCAGGGGGACACTCCAAAACTCTGCAGCACCAAGCAGTCTGTTTGCACAGAGGTGATGTATCTCTAGTGAAGCTCATCACAGTCTCAGGCGTGTGTGGGTACATCATCAGGCACTATCCAGCAAGCACCACACAGCTGTGACTTACCTACCTGTTATTTCTTCCCTACACCCTGAGTTCCAAGCAATCCTGGCTGGGATTTGCCCTGTTACAGGTCCCTCACATTCCTGGGTCTCAATCAGGGGTGCACAACACCCACACACCCACTCGCCCACCGGTGCCGGTGTCTCACCGAGGGTTTGCCGGAGATCCTCGCAGAGGCTGATGTGGGGGAACTGCAGCATCTGGCGCCATTTCTTGCTCTTGCCTTTCCGGTTTCCTCCACCACCTGGGGGACACGCAAAATCACACCGTGACTTAGGAAGCAAGAGTGTCCCACTGCAGCCTCACCATGCCAGGAAAGGAGCCTTCCTCTGGCTGGGCAAGGAAAATAAGACCAAAGTGGTACCACCGTATCCTAGTGGGACAAGAGTGTTGGAGCCAAAAATTCCAGAGGAAATGGGCAGACCAACCTCTGATCAACAACATGAAGACCTTTCATGATGGGAGAACCACAGCAGGGGCAGGAGTGTCCACAGCCACAGGTTACTCTGTGCCTGCACTGGAGTTCTTGGCTCCCAGGCCTATCCTCAGCACCTTTGCATAACTGATCACCTCTCCAGGCCATGCCTTGCTTGGTGTGAAGCTCTTCCTGCTGCAGTAATGATGTTCATGCCACCTACTCATTCCAGACTGATTGCTTACTCCAGGGAGGGGCTCTTAGAGGGAGGACATGAAGCTGGGAGACAGGAATTCCTGCTCTAATCCTGGCTCCAGACAACTTGCTGGATTGCCTGGGGCTCATCACTTCAGTTTCCCACCTGTGAAGTGGGGACACTCCCACCTTTCTCCAGAGATAAGCCAGCCTCAGAAAATCCAGATCCAAGAACCAGGTATTATTCCAACTTCAGTTGCTGGAGTAAATACCCAGTGCTGTAGGATGGGGTGGGAAAGTTTCTAGATAAACCAAAAAATTTACATCAGAGCAATCATTAAATACTGAAATACTGATTGCTGGGATCAGCCAAGCTCCAGGGATTGCTTTCCCCCTTGTCCCAGTGCCAACACACACTCAATTTCCCACTTCCCTTTGGAAAAACATTAAACCACCCTGCCAAAGTGGTCAGGCAACAAGAGTTGGGCTGAAGGCCGGGCTTTCTGAAATTGTGGAGGGGGTTGAACATAATTTATCGGCTCTTGAGAAACACTTTCATAACACTTTCCTCCACTGCAGAAGCAATTCAGCCCCAAACCCTAGACACAGTCCGCTGGCATCCAGCTCCCTGTGCCGCAGGAGGCCCTGGATGGACTGGCAGGTGGGATGGGGCCATCCTGGAGTGGGGCCAGCCCCAGGTCCAGGCCCCTGGCACACCGTGCGCTGCATCTGCCCCGCACCAGCAGCTGGGCTGCACGATTGTACAAACTCAGGAAGGAAGTGACTCAAGGGTAAGCAGGGCTGGAAGAAACCAGCGGCACAGACACCTTCTTGTCAGCCCCAGCCTGCGACAATGGAGCGGATGGGGACAGCGGAACGAGGGCAGGGGAGGACAGGCCACTCTCACCCCAAGAGAGCTCAAGGAAAGGCAGAGCAGAGCCCCACAGCACCCGGAGGTTGCATTTCCTTGAGTTGTTTGCTTTGAAAGGAGGCTTCAGCGCCCTTCACGCGCAGTTCTCCCCCGCCCTCCCGGCCAACAGCCCAGCAGGGAACTGGGCTCCTGCACCCCAACCTCCCAGCACCCCCGTTCTGTGAATGAGGCAAGGGCTGCCTCCACCCAGAGCTCACCATGAGGGAGCTCCAGGGCTTGGTTATGGATGAGAGCTGGTCTGTTGTCCCTCTGGCAGAGGGCAAGGGTGACAAGGGGGAAGGATCTTTAACCTTCCCTGGGCCAAACCAAACGTAAGGCATGGTCATGCTGTGGCAGCAACTGAAGATGGTAGTCAGCAGCCCCCCAGCATGTCACAACTCAGCCCTGCACTCCCACACCAGATTAGGAGGCTCCAAAAAGGCTGGGCTGGAGCAGAGGACCCAGTGCTGTCAGATTTGGCCAGCAAAGTGTCTGTGTCCTGTTACGGAGGCTGTCAGAGATCACCCCAGTGGCCACCACGGCCACCCAAGCCACAGGTGGGAGGGCCATGGACAGGCAGCATGGCCACCCACAGCTCTCATAGCCCAGGAACTGCTGGGAAGAGCGTGATGAGGAGTTGTTTCTGCCTGCAAACTGCCCACTGCTGCTGAGGGAGAGGCACCAGAGGGGCACCAGGAGGGACCACAGCAACCATCGGGCATCTCACGCTGCATCACTCTGTTCTTCAAGGGTAAAACAGGAGCCAGTCTCCAGGTCACTCCAGGTGGAGCTGGGCCTTGTGCCTGGAGGTCACAAATGCTGCTGTTTGGTTTTGAACCAAACCTTGCCACCATAAACCTGAACATCACGATCACTGTGCAACAAGTACTTACACTGAGCCCGGTTTTCAAGCAGCTCAGAAATGCTCCTGCCCATGCAAATTTAATTTCACTGCTCTTTGCTCCCACCAAATCTAATCTCCAAAGCCCTCTAACTGGATTTCAGCGGGTCTCCCAGGCTCCAGGATGGCTCAGTCTGGCCAGGGGGCGACTGCACTTCCCCACCACTGTGATCTAATGAACTCCTCGAGGCCTGGCTGAGGTAGATCTTCTCTGCACAGGACCAGGGTCCTGTGTGACACTTCCCATCCCCTCCTGAGGCTCCTCCATGCAGCTCCCCTGTGCCTTCAGGACAGCCCTGCTGCTGGAGCTCTGGGATCCAGCTGTGACCCCTGGAGCCGTGGGAGAGCTCTGGGAGCCCGGCAGACCCAGGGCCAGGCCCGGTGTGAGGGTGGTGGATGGGTGGGGCTCCCCACCGCAGTTTCGGGACCGGCCCGTGTGTGGGAAGCAGCACTTTTATAAGCCTGAAATCAACATTTTTTTTTTCTTTTTCCTCCTCCAACACTCAAAGCCGCCTCTCCCCCTGTGCCAGAGGGGCAGGAGCAGCCCCTGGAAGGGGCATGGCGAGGGTGCAGATGGGGAGGTTTGAACACGGAGAGGCAGCAGGGCGGCCCGAGAGGGAGCTCAGCACCCCCAGATGGAGGTTCAGCACCCCTGGGAGGGAGCTCAGCACCTCTGGAGGTGCCTCAGCACCCCCAGAAGGAGCTCAGCAACCCTGGGAGGGAGCTCAGCACCCCAGAAGGGGCTCAGCACCCCTGGGAGGGAGATCAACACCCCAGAAGGAGCTCAGCACCCCTGGAGGTGGCTCAGCACCCCCGGAAGGGGCTCAGCACCGGGCGCCGGGCAACCTCCGCGGCGGACAGAGGGAGCCGAATGCCCAGTGGCGACCGTTACCTCCGTTACCAGCCCGCGCCGCACTTCCCCGCTCCCCTCTAAAGCCGCGATGTCCCGGGAGGGACCGCCAGGGCCGATCCCCGGAGGGGGCGGCACCGCACGGCCACAGCCCGGGCCTGCCGCCGCGCCGGCCCCCGGCGTCGCCGGCGCTCACCTTCGCGGGCCTTGAGCAGGACGGTGTTGGCGACGATGTTCTCCAGCTCCATGGGCCCGGCGGCGGCTCCGGCCCCGGGTCCGGCCCCGCTGCCCGCGCTCGGCCCGCGCCCGCCGCCCCCAGCCCGCCGCCGCCGGCCCCGCCCCCCGCGCAAGGCTCGCCAATCCCTGGCCACGCTCCTCCCGCGCCGCCCTCCCGTTGGCCCCGAGGGGTACAGGAGGGCGGGGCGGGGCCAGGAGAGTGCGCGGCCATTGGCGGAACGCTGCCGGGAAGCGGAGGCGGGCACTGATTGGAGGACGAGGTGTCATTCAGGGAGAACCGGGAGCGGATTGGGTGAGCGGCAATGGCGCCGGCCAAGAGGAGAGACCCGCCTCCTGCTGCATCTGATTGGTGAATGAGCTGCCATTCAACTGCAGAGTGGGTCGTGATAGGGTGTTCAGTGGGGCGGGGCCGAGAGTCTCTATATGACGAGCGCTGGGGCTCTCCCAGGTCCTAGTGCCCCCCCCTCCGCCGTAAGGGAGCGACGTGTTGCTGGTGCTCACAAGAGTCTCTGCGATGTCCTGTGCCCTCCTCACAGAACCAGTTACGTGTTTAGGGGAACCTCCCCGCTCTTCGTAGACGGGTAATTTGCTTCAATAAAGTCCGAGCGTGTGCCCGGTGTTGGTTAACCCCGGTGTCAGGGGGTGGGTGACCTGAGCTGCGGTGTTGCGCCCGGTCTCCCTGGTCACTGCTGCCGTGGAGGTTTGGGTTTTCGTCACCCCCAGCGCAGCCTCTATTTGCTGGGAGCGAGCCCGTTCTGGTGATTGAGCTCCCATCGGCTTCTTCCCGCCCGTGGTTTGCTCCAAAAGCAATTTTTTTTTACTGGTGCTTTAATGAGCAGCAGTGTGACCCCGTCTGAAGAGAAGCTGCGGTGTGGAAACCTCTTCCCCTCTGATCCCCTGCAAGCAAGCCCTTGGTTTCCCTGCAGAGCTGGCTCGTACTCGAGCAGCCCTCGATGATCTATCAGCCTTGCAGGTGACCTGCCCACCTCCCTGCCTCTCCTGGGTGTAAAACACCTCGTTAATCCTCTTAACCGAGTGCTGTCTGCCCTGCTTTGTACTCCTTCTGGCTTCCAAGTAAGGACGTCACCTCTGCCTTCCCACAGCCCCTGTCTCTTGCTCCAGCCCACGGGCGATGTCTCCTTCCTGCCCTTCCAGCAGCTGGTGGCAGCAGGGCTGCCGTAGCTGCAAGGTTGGAGGTGGTGAGGGCGTAGAGGAGAACACGGTGATGGGCAGGTCCCTCCCTGGTCTCTGTCAATGGCAGCCCGGGCCCCCAGGCTCAGATCCCCGTGCAGGAGCAAAGGGATTCTGTCCTCAGGCTGTAGCAAGGTAGATAATAACACAAATTACACCAAGCACTCATTGTCCATGCAGCTGGTACTGCCTGTGGTCTCTTTCAGTATCCACTGAAAATCAGTCTTCACATCTGGTTACAAACCTGCAGTGATTAGGAGGAGGAGGAGGAGGAGGAGGATGCTTTGCCCTGCCACACCTTGGAGGTGATCTCCCTGTCACTCTGCCTGGAGGGATGAGCTCATGCTGTGAGCTTTCCTCTTTTAGAGCTGCTTTCCTCTCAAAGTGGCACATGCTTATTTTGAACTTCAAAAGGAATGACTTTGTTTCCATCCCTTTCCACGATTAACCCTTGGGTTGCTATTTTCTGTTTCCTCCCTGATGATGTTTTGCAGCACCGCCACCAACAGGAGTCATGGGCCAAAAGGGCACTGCCAGAGCAACACCAGCGTCCAGGGGATCCTGATGTCCCCAACAGAGCAAGCAGCAGCCCAGGCAGTGGAACTGGCACTCTGCTTTTTATGTCTGTGGAAGGGACATGGCTCAAGAGGGCTCTGAACCCAAGCTTGTCTGGGGAGTAATTCAAAATAATCTTTGGAAATTGAAGAAACAGCCTGAAAACGCAGGATGGAATTCCAGGCACAGGTGCTGCAGTTGGGCACCAGCAATCAGGACTTGGAGGGGAGCTGCTTTCCTGGTGGTACTGGGGTCACAACAGCTCACAAGCACAGCTTGTCATGCTGTGGCAGATGAAACAGACTTTACAAGCTTGAAAGGAAATATCTGCTGCAGAGAGACAGAGCTATCTGCTCAACCCTCTGCAAAGGGGATGATGTGCTGAATGAGGATACAGCAGGAGATACTTGGTGAGGGAGCTCTTCCTCAACACCCCAAGTAGCACCTGGAGGGTAAGAGGGAGACCAGGTGCTCCCACACCCCATCCAGCTCTCAGGATATGATGTTCTGCACATCAGCCTGAAGCTCCCTTCAGTGGCTTGCATGTTGCCCTAATGTGCAGGCAAGGCCTTGCCCAAGCAGGGAGGTCCCTGAGTGCCCCCACTCCAGCTGGTCCCTGGCCTCTCCTGCCCTGCGGCATCCCAGAGCCGTGTGCTCATGCCCGGGAGGAGGGACAGTGCCTGGTATCCCGTGCAGGGTGCATGCCCAGGGCACTGTGAGGCCCCGGGGTGCTGTCCACAGGGCTGGTGCCCCTCTGAGAGCCGGGCTGGCCAGGTCCCCACCAGCCACCCTCATCTCCTGGATATTTTTAGAAGCAAAGTGCTGTTTAATTGTGAAAAGGCAGCCACGGGAGGGGAAGCCGGGCGGCAGCGATAGGGCAGCTCCTTCCGCAGGCAGTGCCAGTTCAACTCCAGCTGCCTCTGGGGGTCAGCGCCGGGCCCCATCCCGGCCCGATTCCACTGGGAACCTCTGCTGGCTCCAAAGCTCACACCATGAGCCTCCACACATGGGGCCGGCAGGCATAGGGAATGGCTCAGGGATCCTCGCCGCAGCCAGGACCCCCATCCCACTCAGCCCCCATGGGTTTCACAGCGAAGCTGTGCTCACCCCAGTGGGGGCCAGTGGGGGTTGGTGGGGGCCAGTGTTCTTTTGGCTCCAGCTCCCAGGCGCCAGCGGCTGTTTTTAGCTGAGTTCAAGTCCAGTGTTTTGAGATTTTCTATTTTGAGTAGCAAAGCTGAAGAAGTGGAGCAGCCCCTGACCCCTGGGTGTCTGTGCAGAGTGGAGCAAGGAGCCAGGCAAGGCGGGTGTGGGGTGGCTTTTGCCCCTGAGGGAGTGTAGTTGTCCCTGGGTCTTCGCCCCACAGCTGCCTTCGTGGCCTCTTGCACGTCAGGCTGTGCCGGAGCCTGTTCCCGTGTGATCCCATCTCCCACACTCTCCCAAGGGAGGTTGGCCTTTCCGGCACTGAGATATCATTCCTCCTTTCTCTCCTGCAGCAAGATCCCAGTGAAGCTGCTGAGTAGGATGTGTGGTGTCCCACTCCAGACCCACACCTCTTGTACCCCACCATGGGTACGTGTGTGCCCCCTCAGAGCCCCCATTACATGGTACAGCTGGAATGTCCCCAGGGGGCACAGCCTTGGCAGAGAGGCACAAGGCTCAGACTGGGCTGCTGTGGTGGCACAGCCAGTTCAGCTCAGTGCTGGTCACACTGCCACATGGAGAGTTTTATCCCCCTGCAGCAACTGTGGGGCCAATCCCTTGCTCAAGAGGATGCTGGGGGACATGCCTGGCAGTGGGGAGGGCTGATACTCACCAGAGCTGCCACAGCGAGTTGTCACCACCAGTGCTGCCAGGGGTACAGGTGGGGTGACCCAGGTGACAATGGGTGCCGTTTGCTGGGCTCCCAACAGGCAGACACCAGCACAGGCTTTGGTCTCGTTTTATTCAATTCTGCATCTCCAGAACCACCTCAACCTGCACACTGGCATTGCTGCCCAGAATTTGTGCTGAAGCCGGGTGCTGCCAACAGTTAGTGAGGCTGGGGCCACGTCCCTGGTGTCACAGCAGGTCCTCAGGTGTGGGGCTGGCGTGGGATGGTGAGGAGCCGGCGGAAGGCGGCACGGAAGTCCCGGTTGAAGAGGGTGTAGATGAGGGGGTTGAGGCTGCTGTTGCAGTAGCCAATCCAGAAGAAGAAGTTGAAGAGGGGCTTGGAGACATGGCAGCCCTCCCCACAGACAGCTCCCAGGCTGTAGGTGAAGAAGAAGGGGAACCAACACAGCACAAAGGCCCCCATCACCACGGCCAGCACGATGGTGAAGCGCCGCTCCCGCGCCCGCACCAGCCGCCGCCGGCAGAGCAACACGCTCTGGTTCTGGCTCCGGCACCGCCATCTTGGCATCCCAACACCTGACACCTTTCCTGACACCTTTCCATTGCTGGCAGAGCACGGGGAGCGGGTGGCGAGGAGGGTGGCCGTGCGCTGGGCAGTCAGGCGGTAGATGCGGCAATAGACGGCAACCATGACGAGGCAGGGGACGAAGAAGGAGGCGGTGCAGGAGGCCAGCACGTACCAGGTCTCCTGGCTCAGCTGGCATTCCCGGCCCCCTGGCCGCGGCCGCAGGAGTGGTGGAAGGGCCACCAGGGCTGCTGATGCCCAGACTGCCCCAATCATCCCCTTCACCCGCCGTGGGCTGCGGCGCAGGTTGAGCCGCGCCGCCCGCGTGACGGCCCAGTAGCGGTCGAGGCTGATGGCGCAGAGGTGCCCGATGGATGCAGTGCAGAGCAGCACGTCCAGCGCCAGGTACAGGCTGCACCACAGCCCGCCAAAGTACCAGTAGCCCATCACCTCGTTGGCCAGCGAGAAGGGCAGGACGAGGACAGCCACCAGGATGTCTGCCAAAGCCAGGGACACTAGGAAGAGGTTCTGTGGCGCCCGCAGAGCCCGGCTGGTGGAGATGGCCACTACCACCAGCGCATTGCCCACCAATGTGGCCAACAGGACGGCCAGGGCGGCCAGCAGGATGAGCCCTGTGGCTGCAGGCGAGTGTGGGGCGCTGCTGGTGCTGCTGCTGGTGCCACTGCCATTACTGGAGTTGTTGGAAAGGGCGTTGGCTGGCTCCATGCTGGCCTGACCCTTCAGGCAGACAAAGCCTCATGGGGTGTCCCCCCAACCCACTCACCGGCCCCACGGCGGATGTGGGCGCAGCCCCAGTATTGCTGTGTCCCCAGGGGAGTGTCCTGGCTGCCACCGCTCCTGCACTGACCCGGTCTGGTGGCAAGGCAGAGGTTGTTCTGGCCCAGTGGTCGCCCGGCTGGGCATGTGGGATGGCTGCGGTGCCGGGAACACAGAGAGGCTCCCGCAGCAGTGCTGCTGGCTCTGCTAGTCCCAGTATGGGAGGAGGGTGGGCGGGAAGGAGGGAGGGAGGGAGGGAGGGAAGCATGGGCTGATATCACTGGCAGGAGCCCAAACATCCGTGGGCAGTGGGAGAAGTTGTTATTGCCAACACTTAAAGGGCTCCCTCCAGGGTCACCGTGGCAGGAGGGCTCCTGCCATGGGTGCCAGGGTGCCTGGTGGGCCAGGGGCACTGCCTGGCTATGCTGGGTTGACATCCTGCTGATCCCCAGCCCAGCAGCAGTGCAGCACCCCAGCACCTTGCTGGCTGCCCCTTGCTGTGCCTCGCTCAGTGACATGCTGCTGTGGCACACAGTGGGCCACCATGGACTCTGCCAACTCAGCCCTCTGGAGATGAGATCAGTGGAAGAAGCTGCCCATGACACACCTCGGTGCAGCTCTCTGCAGAGTGCAGGGTTTAGCTGTGGCATCCTCAGCGTGTGCCCCACAGCACCAGCAACATGTTTGGCATATCTCCAGCACTGGCACTTGTCTGGGGCCAGGCTGAGCAGTGATAGTGCATTGAAAAGGGGGAGGATGATGGGTGTCTGTCACCTGTGGCTGCAGCTGTGGCTCCACAGGGTTTGCAGATGCACGAACCAGAGACACACCCTGGGGCATGGGCGCTCAGCCTTTATTGAACACCAGCTGAGCAGGGATGGCAGAAACCAGCGGCCACGGGAGCAGCAGCCCAGGTGTGTGGTACCAGCTACAGCCGGGTAGCACCATGTGGGAGTGGGCGAGGGGAGCCCACCCGGATGGTGGGGCTGGGCATCTCCTCAGGGTAGGAGAGCACGGGGTTGTCCAGCCCCAGCCTGGCCTTGTCCCTGGGAGGGCCCTCATGCTCCTCCCAGCCCTCAGGGCTGCGGCATCGGTCGGTGCAGCAGAGGGTGGCCTGGGTGATGACCCGGTCGAGGGGCTGCAGCGAGTGCATCCAGGCAGGGAGGAAGTCCCAGGTCTGCAGCCATTTGGGCAGGCGGCCAGGGCTGTGCGCCTGCAGTGCGTTCACCAGCCCCACGAAGAAGAGGAGGCCGAGAAAGGGTGTGCCCACCCCCACCAGCGCCCGCCAGCCCGCCATGGAGATGCCGAAGATGAGGGAGGGCAGCAGGAGGAAGCAGATGATGAGGTATAGCACGGCGAACCAGCGGTACTTGGCCGTGCGCTCGCCCAGCGCCTTGGCCATGCGGATGGGCAGGCGGGTGAAGGGCAGTGGGTACCACAGCAGGATGCCAGAGATGTTGAAGAAGAAGTGGCAGAGAGCAATCTGTAGGAATAGCATCCTGGTTGGGCTAGGCACGTGGGCTTCCCCCAGCCCCTGCCCTGCCCAGTGCCCTCAGCCAGAGCAGCTGTGGCCCCAGGCTGCATGTACCTGGAAGGAGCTGGCCAGCTTGTCCCCTGGGCTGGCCAGGGCGGCCAGGATGGCGGTGGTGGTGGTGCCAATGTTGGAGCCCAGGGTCAGCGGGTAGGCACGCTCAATGCTGATCACTCCCAGACCTGTGGGAGAGACACCCCATCCCGTCCCGTTGTTCCTTGCCAAAGCCATCCCCACATTCTCCCAAGGAGGCACAGCTCCTTCCATCCCTGTGAGTGCCACAGCACCCCCAGGCCATCACAGCAGGGACCAGCACTTGGCAGGGGACCAGGCATGGCTGGGACTCACCAATCAGGGGTGTGATGGCTGATGTGAAGACAGAGCTGCTTTGCACCACAAAGGTCATCCCAGCACCCACCACCATGGCGAAGTACCCAGTGAGCCAGCTGAGAGGGTGTGGGAGGTCTGCCACGGCACGGCCATGGGCACGAGTGTGGACACAAACATGGACATGGGCATGGACACATCAGTTAGGAGCAGCCCAGAGCTCCTACATGGTGCTGGGGAGAGGCTGTGGGGCCACGCTCTAGGTATGGGGTCAAGCTTGGGTATGAGGCCAGCCCAGTGGCTGGGGAAAGAGGAAGGGGACACCCAGAGGCCATGACAGCCATAAGCAGAGTGGGGATCAGGGACAGGCAGGGGACATGTGGGACAGGCAGGGATGGAGGGCAGGGACAACCAGGGATAGGTCTGAGGATGGCAGGTGGGAATGGGGATGGGTGGCTGGGTGGCAAATGGTCCCTGTCCTACTCACCAGTGTTGATGACCTTCTGGATGGCTTTGGCCACCTGCCCCTTAAGCAGGGAGTTGAGGAGTTTGACGAGGAGGATGAGGCAGGTGCAGAGCACGACGAGAGACCCGGCCAGCAGCACCAGCCCCACGGCCAGGTCGGGCAGTGGTGTGTCAGTGAAGAGATGCTCGCCTGCCCCACAGCATGGCTGGGCGAGGGGCTGGGGCTGGCCCGGCCCCACTCACAAACCTGCCCCCGCAGACAGCCCCACACCTGGACCCCAGGCCCAGCATCTCCCAGCCCTGCCCCACATCATGGATGCACTGCTCCATCCCACGTACAGCCCCCCAGCCCTGCCTGCACCTCCCCAGCCCCATGTCCTGCGCCCCAGCCCTGCCCAAGCTTCCCGCACCCACTCACACTTCTGCCTGGTGACATTGTGGAGGATCTCGATGCCTTTACTGCTGCAGTGCCCAGGGACCGTGCAGTTCGGGAGGGGGCCAAGCCCCACAGCAGCCATCTGCAGGGAGAGGGTGTGCTGCAGCTGGCTCCACAGTGTCCTCAGCCAGCCCCTCCCCACCCCTCCTCCACGGGATTGTTTGGTGGCCCCAGCAGGGCCACAGACCCCTCACCTGTGGGGATGTAGGGCCGCACCAGACGCGGATGAGGCTCCGGTTGCGCAAGCTCTCGTCCCCTGTTGCAATGCCAGTGATCACCGACTTGTCCAGCTGCAACAATAGACATTGGTGAGGGCTCTTGGGGTCTAACAGCACTCCGAGCCTGGGGACATCTTCACTGGGATCAGAACACCACTGCCAGCCTGGGGACACTTGGATACAACCACCGCCAAAGGGACACCAGTGCTAGGGGACCACTACCAGCCTGGGGACACCACGCTGGTGAACACAACAGCTGAGGAGACCTGGATGATGAGCTTGGTGAAGGGCTCTGTGATGATCTTCAGCAGGTCAGGGGCATCCTTCCCACTGCGGATGTTGAAGGTGGCCACAACCAGGCGGGTGACGTGGTGCAGGTACCCACTTACCACCTCCAGTGGCAGCAGGACCAGCACCGACAGCCAGTTGAAGCAGTCGTGCACCGTGGCACCGGCAAAGGCTCTGTCGGAGTGGAGGAGCCCATTGGCATGGGATGGCCGTGGGGAGGAGCCCCCAGCCTCCCAAGTGTCCTCTGACCCAAGCAGCTCTCACCGTTTGAACTCACTGCGGTCACCAGCCTGCATGAGGGCCACGATGGTGTTGGTGACGGAGGTGCCGATGTTGGAGCCCATGATGATGGGGATGGCAGAGCGCACCTCCAGCACTGGGGACAGAGAGACCGTGTGCCTCGCATGACTCTGCTCAGGGTTACCCCATCCAGCCACCCTGTCCCCCAGCCTCAGGTCCCCAGGAACCTCGTGGCACACTCACACCCTGAGGAGACCATGCTGACAATGATGGAGGTGGAGGTGGAGGAACTCTGCACCAGTACAGTTACCAGGATGCCCACCACCAGCCCAGCCACAGGGTTGGAGAGGATGGCATTGTCCTTGAAGATGTCCCCTGCCACCTTGCCTGCAAAAGAATGTGAGCAGCAGTCTGCTGGCACTGCAGGTGCCAACAGACTCCAAGGAGTCCCTGCCACCTTACTACCTCCAGCCAACTGGAAGGCAGAGCTGAGCACGTCCAGGGAGCACACAAAGAGGTACAAGAAGCCAAACATCAGGGGCACCTTGAGAAGGGAGACACAGATGGACTGGACCCTGGCCCAGCACCCGAGCTCTGTGCAAGACAAGAGAGAATGTTAAATGCCTGCTGTGGCATGGCCCTGGCTCCCTGGGCTCCCACAGCCCTACACCATCCTCCTGGCCCCTGGCAGCACAGGGCTCATCCCCAGCTGTGCCACCACTCCCTGAGTCCCCTCCATCTCCTCTCACCCTGGAGTGCCTTGTGCCAATTGCTTCCATTGTCCCTCAGCTCTTCCTACGTCACCTCAGAGAGCTGAGTGTTGCCCCACACTCCTCTCCCCATCCTGCACCCCACACTCCTGGCACTCCAAGCTCCCCTGGGTGTCTCCAGCAGGTCTCTGGAGTGTTCCCCAACCCAGGTGCTCTATGCCCACCACTCACAGGGTCTCACCTGGCTTCTGCAGCTCGTCCAAGCCCAGCCGGGGCCCCTGCCAGGGCAGCACATCCAGCTCGTAGCGCTCCCTGCCCTCGCGCAGGCGCCCCGGGGAGCCAGGGCAGGGGAAGCCATGGTCAGGGCAGGACACAGGACCAACGGTGAAGGGGCAGGTGTGGGCACCCGGCAGCCGATGCAGAGCTGGGAAGAGGGGTCACCCATATTACAGCCCCGTCCTTGTGGTGAGCCCCCTGCAGAGAAGAGCCCAGCACCGCCTGGGCCAGGATCTGGCCAGAAGCAGAGCTGAGCCTGGTGAGGTGAGGAAGAGGAGGAGGAAGGCTGGAGGCACCTACCTTGGGGGCTGGGGCAGTAGGCAAACTGGGGCCCATGAACCACCCTTCCTCCCCGCACTGGGCAGTGGGGCGGGACCGGGCTCTCCCTCCGGTAGGGCAGCATCACTCCTGTTGAGGCTGAGCAGAGGTGGCCGCGCGTCACCATGGCTGTGCTACACTGACTGCCACATCCCCCCGAATCCCTGAAGTACTGGCACCACTGAGGAGCACCATTCCATCACTTGATGGCCCCCTGGGCCACCAGCCACTGCTGTACCACCCCAGCGATCTCCCAGGGGACGCGGGAAGAGGACTCCTCCTGCCCAGGGCCCAGCTCACCTGAGGCTGGTTGGGCACTCAGGGCAGAGCCGTGTCCACATGCCGCATCCACGCGTCCCTCCAGCGAAGTGGCCCGTGGGGCACCACGGCCCTTTATACACACGCCAAGAGCAAAGTCTAAGGAGCCCCGTGTTGCCCCTCGCCTCCGCTCGATGCTCACCTCCTCCCCAGAAATTCCTGTAGTTAATGGGTAACCCGTCCGCATCTCACGTCTGCTGCAGCCCTGGAGCAGGATGGGGCACGCGGCCCTGGGGTACCCGGCACTTCTCTCCTCGCCTGCCCGAAGCCTGGGCAAGTGGCAGCTGCTGCAGTGAGGAGCAAACCTGGGGCAGTGCTGGAGCCCAATGCCCGAGGGGTGATGCCGGAGCGCCCTCAGCTCTCCATCTTTCGGTGCCAAGTGCTTCATCCACTGCATGAGAGCAGGAGGAGGAGAAGGGCTTGGTACTAGTGCTGCCAGGGCATCCCAAACCAGAGTTGAGCCCAGCATGCATCCACCATCCTCAGAGCCATCGGAGCATCAGCCCAGCGCAGGACGTCCTCACCCCCAGGGCACTGGTGGTGGGTGACGTCAACACCAGAACGATCCCTGTGTCCTGTCACTGGTGTGATGGTGGCACGCAGCCCGGCTCAGCCCAGCAGCACTGCCAGGGCAGAGCATCTTCCTGGCATGTCTGATGCCAGGCTGGGCAGGAGCAGAGCGAGACCACCACTGCCCTCACCACCTCCTCGATGCTGTTTATGATTACCTGCTGCTTATGCACCTCCAGCCAAGTTTCCATCCACCCACAGGACACCCAGCTGGCTCATGTCCACATCTGTCTGCAGGAGAGACCGGGGACAAATGCCCCTCCAGCCCCAGTGCCTGTGGCAGTAGGCACAGAGAGACCGCATGGCTGCCACATCCCATTTCCCCAGGATCAGGCACTCCCAGGACCCATCACCATGGATAAGCCAGGTGCAATTGTATGAAAGGAGCAAGGGAAGATTCCTTGAGGACTCCGGGGCACTCAGGGACAGGCTGGGGACATTCCTGCCATTCCTGGAGCATCACTGAGCCTCCTTCCCTGAGTCACAGACTGATGGAGCTGAATGCCCAGGAAGAGCAACAGCAGGGGACATGTCCTGCCTCTTCAGGGCCTGGGGACCCTTCTGCCCAGGGGGTGCAACCAGTGGGCAGGAGGCTGGTGTCCGCACTTGCCCCATGCCCGGGGGCTCTTGGCCAGCTGCCCCCACAATCATTAACCTGGTGAGGCCCTGGCAGCTCTGGCTGTCACTTATTGACAGGGTTGAGGCTGAAGTCCTTGGTCGTGCCGGCCCTACAGCTTCCCCTACTCTGTCAGCAGTGCTGGGAAAACAAGCTCCTGGCACTGCCCCTTGCTGCCAATCTAGGTGGCACTGAAGTTGAGGGCTGGCCCAAGCTCTGCCCTGGTCCCAGGAGGGTTCTGTGGGGTACAGGAAGGTTAGAGGGACATTGCTGCTGGGAAAAGCATCATCTGGCCTTAGCCACAGAGGAAGGAAAGGAATGCACATCCAGGCAATGCTCTTTATTTCCCCTGGTTTCACACCACAGACAGAAGTAAGCAGCACCATGGGGACACAGAGGGGCTCTGACTGGGGCTGTGGGACCACAGCTGGCTGTGGCACCATGGGGTTCGGTGGCCTTGCCCCCATCCCTGGGCAAACCTGGGAGCCCTGGGCCACCCCTCTGCCTCTGGCCAGACAGTGGTGATGGAGCGGTTACCGAAGGCACAGCCAGGAAGGGCCCTGGCACACACAGATGCTGGGGGGATCTCCTGGCTGCTGTTGGGGGGTTGTCTCTATTGCAGACTGTGTCTGAGATCACTGGGGACACCAGGCTGCTGAGCATGGGGATCTGCAGGACTGGCAGAGCCGGGCTCAAAGCTACAGCCCAGCACAGCTGTTGGCAAGAATGACAGGATGGGCACATGCTGGTCACCTGCACACCAGGCTGAGGTGCTCAGCACCCAGGGGTGCTGCATTCCTCAGGCATCAGGCAGACCTGTCCCTGAGGCTGAGCACCCTCAGCCCCAGCTGGGATGGGGTAAGGGGTCTAAGGGGATTTGCTCCTGTAGGTCACTTCAGCAGCCACCCACATAGGGTCTCTGGAAGGGAGGAGCGAGGCTTTTTTGGCACAATCTTCTGGCTCTGCCTCTGTCTGCCCAGGGCAGGAACCATGTGCAGAGCTACTGTGGCAGGATCAGGCCACACTCAGGCAACGCAGACAGTATCGACCTGCCCAGGGCACAGGCTGGCAGGGCCATGCTCACCCTCCCCCAGAAGGGTGGACCCACGCATGAATGGGACAGCCCTGTTTCCACAGGGCCAGGGACTGGATCTGACTCTCAGCTCCAGGCATATGTCATCCTGACCCTGCCTGCCTCTGAACCAGAGTTCAGGGCTGGAGCCTGCCTTGAAACCCCACTCACCCTCTCTATCCTACACACCCTTCAGCTGGAAGGGTGCTTTCCCCACCCAAATGGTGAGTGGGGCTGTGGCAGCCCGGCACAGGCAGGATGTGCTGGGCAGGCAGCTCTGCCACAGGCAGAGGCACTGGGCAGGATAGTGCCAGGCATGCACAAGATGTTGCAAAGTGCTTTGCAACAGGGGTTCAAACTATGTACAGGACTCCCTTGACGTGCAGGATGCGACCCCACGGAGGGGCATGGCAGCTGCTCAGCCACTCACAGCGACACGACACAACAGTTTGGGACAGGACGTGGATGAATCTGTGGTCCAGGCAGTGTCGGCGGTGCAGGGCAGGGGCTGGTCAGACCCCATGTTGAACCCTGGCATGGCCTGGGGATACCACACATCAGGTGGGGATGTGCAGCAGGACTCGTCAGAACTTGTGGTCGAATGAAGGCTGAGCCAGTGCAGGCTCTGCAGGCTGGGGATGGCTGCTTCCCTCAGAGCCTGGGTGGGCAGCACAGGGTTGATTTGATCCTTCACAGGCACTGTCATCCTGCACAGGCAGCTGGAGGAAGTCAGGCAGGACCAGGTCCTCCTTGGAGAGCAGCCCACGCTGGTCGTTGGCCCGGCAGCTCTGGGCACGGTTCAGTAGCTCCACCAGCCCTGAGAAAATGCAGGTCATGCACCTGAGCCCAGCACTGGGGGTTTGTCCTAACACCTCGGCTGCCCTCTCCACCTGATATGACCCTGAACATGTCCCAGGCACAGCACCTGCACCTTTTCCCTGCTCCATGCCAGCACCCATGGGACTCTGCACCCATTCCCAGCACACCAGGAGCCCTGCATCCCTCACCCTGTGTTTTGCCCCAGCCCCTCAGGTTTCAGACATGCCAGGACTCACCTTCCAGGTCATACGTGCGGCGGTTGAGGTTCATGGTGGCTGAAGACCGTGGCCGGGAGAAGGAGGAGGGCATCTCCCACCGCGTGTCAGGCTCTGCTCCTGTTGGGCTTCCCTCCTGCCATGAGCAGCCCAGGTCTCAGCCATGGGGCAAGGAGGTGGCACTCCCCCCATCTCACATTTCAATTGCCTTCCCACAGCCTGGCTCCCACCTCAGCACCTGCTGCCCAGCCCCACAGCATGTGCCAGGGCCCACCTTCCCCATGGACCATGGCAGCAGCTGTGTGGGCATCTCTGGACTAGGGTTGGTGGGATCTTAAGCTCACCTCACTTCGGAGCGGAGAAGGGGCAGCTGCAGCCTCTGTGCTCTCCATCACTCGCATGTCTGCAAGGGAAGTGATGCTCAGCGCCCCGTCCCAGCATCCTGGTCCTGGCCTGGATGGAGCCCATCCCAGGGAGCAGGAGCCATGGCCACCAGAAAGCAGCCTAGCCCTGTGAGCACTCTGCAGGGTGACATGGCTTGAGGGGACATGGTTTGGGAGGGAGGACATTTTACCTGCTGGCGTTTCCAGGACGAGTTTCTGAGCAGACACTGTGCTGACCAGCTTCTCCAGGTCCAGGGCAGCCAGCTCGCCTTGCTGCAAAAGGAACAGCCAGCCGGCGTCACACTCACTGTGGCACGGCAAAGGCAGCCAGGCTGAAGACCTGCGAGCTCCCCGGCCAGAGCCCGCTGGCTCACGGGGCACCACACCACCGGTCTCTCCCAGCCCACAGTGGGATGCCATGGCCCACCCCAAAAATGGGGATTCTATGAGCCCACAGGCTGCCCCCCAGCACAGACCGCTGCTCCCCACCACCTAGTCACAGGCAGAAGCCCTTGTCCCAAGCCCCAGACCTGTGGCTCCCCCCATCAAAGGGGCTGGGGCCGTGTCCCCTGAGCCTCACCCGCCGCAGCAGCGCCTGCTCCATCCTCACACCGTACTTCCCCAGCACGGGCTGCAGCGCTTCCCTGATGCGCTTGGTTGACTTCGCTGTGATGCGGATGGTCTTATTGAGGGAGGAGATTTCCAGGCTAAAGAGGGGGAGAAAAGGCTGTGACAGGCAGGGGCAGAGCCAGGGCATTCAGGACTGCATGAGGGACTGGGTGTGGGGCACCGTAGGTGGCCACATATGATGTGGACTGGACCCATGTGGGCAAGAGCATCAGCACTGAAACTCTCACTCACTCAAAGCTTATCCTGTTCTCCAGCTTCACCTCCTGGTCTGCCAACACGGAGCACTCCTGATCCAGCACCAGTGCTTTCTGCAAGAGCCAAACCATCAAGAGAGAGCCAGTAGAGCAGCACATGGTCCCAGCATGGGGATGGTCTACCTGGCAGGGGTCCTACTCCCCGCTGACTGCCTTACCTGCTCATTCCCCACCAGGTAGACCTTGATGTCAGGGAGGCTAAAGCCACGCTTCTCACATATCCCCGCCAGCATGTCGCGGATGGAGTGGCCAGGCCGGACAGAGGCCAGCGAGGCCGTGCCATCGGGCAGGTACACACAGCAGTACTTCATGGGCCTGGCTGGCAGCTCTGCCTCGCTGCCCCCCAGGCTCTTCCGTTGGCCCTGGGTGAGGGATGTGACAGGATGAGCCTGACCAGTGGCACTGTAATACTACGGGGTCGGTGCAGTGACAACTCACCTCTGTCCAGGGGCTGGTGGCTGTGCTGGCCGAGGAGAGGAAGCCCAGGTCCAGGCTGGCTGAGGAGTTGAGTGAGCCCTGGGATTCCCGCCACATCATGGCGCTCCTGCCGCCTTCTCCCCCCTCTAGGACAGACAGAGGGACAGTGGTGGGAACCCTTCAGGAGTGGTGTGGCCCCTCTGTCCTGCTCAGCACAGCACTTACCTGCCCAGGAGGGCTCCCGCCGCTCTGCCCTCCTGAAGGACCGGCGGGGGCTGTGGTTGGCACCACTGCCCGCTGTCTCCACACCCAGTGGCAAGGATTTGCCCGGCTTCAGCTTCGACTTCTGGGGTGAATTGAGCAGCATCTCAGCATGAGGACATCCAAGGTTTCCCCTTGCCTTTCCCTGGTCCCCTGACTGCTTGTCTTGTCCTCAGCCTGGGGCTGGGTTTGGTCTGAGCAGCAGGGAAGAGACCCAGCATTGAAGGGACATGTCCTCCTCCCCCATTCCCCCCCACTCACCTTGCTGAGGTCAGGAGGGGGGCTGCTGCTGCGGGAGTGGGGCCGCAGGTCAGGCAGGGGCTGACCTTGGCTCTCTGCCCGCAGGCAGGCCTGGTAGAGCGGGGATTTCACAAAGCGTGTGTAGCTGTCAAACTTCATCAGGTTAAAGATCTGGAAAGGGAGGATGCATGTGCCTAAGACCCCTGCCCACCTACACCTTGCTCTGGCCACTGCCCTGTGGCATGGCTCCATGGTGAAAGCAGTGATGCTGGGTGATATGTGGGATGGTCCCGGAGCCCTCCCCAGTCCTGCAGGTGGAGTACAGGTGCTGCCCATACCTGGAGCTGCTGGATGCGAAACATGTCTGGGGAGGGGGTGGCCAGCATGTCCTCCCCAATCCAGGCCTGTTTGTCAATGTTCACAGGACTGACTGAGTGGCTGGAGAGGAACTCATCGTAGATCCGCCGTGCCTCCTGGGCCAGCTGGGGGAACAGGGGGGTCAGGTTGAGACCAAGAATCCCCTCCTAGCTGCCACCCTTGGCTCACCCCTGCAGTCACCTGAGCCCTCAGGAATCAACCTTCTCCTGGGACCAGCTCAGTACCTGGACTTCAGGGCCAAGCTCTTGGCACAACACGCCAGTCCCTCTGCAGAGGTACAACCTGAGGGAGGAACCATCCCCCATGGTTGCCTGGCTCTGTTCCCATGATTCCCAGTCCAGCTCTGCCCTTCATCTCTTCTGTCCCTCCAGCAGCACTGGCCACCCTCTGGCCACCCTGGGCTGGGGAAGCACATCCTGCTCCATGGGGCAGGTATCCCAGCTATAGCTTTTCCGATGTACACCAAATCCATCTGTTTATTCCTCTTGCAAGAGCCCCCAACCTGCTTAGACCCCCAGGACAGGCTGGACAGCTCTGCCCAGGTCCCTCCCAGCAGCTGGGTGACCCAGACTGCACAGAGAATGTACCTTCTGCGTGTCACTGGCTGGGATCTGCTGGAAGCGCTCACATGCCTGCCAGAAGTAGACGTTTTCAGCGCTGAACTCCTTCTTGAGGAACTCCTGTGGGGCAGAGAGAGCTGCTGGCCTGGTGGTACCATGGCTGTGGGACAGTTGGTGGCCAACAGTGGATGGGAGTGGGGACCAAGCCCTGGGCTGTGGCACTCACAGTGAAGTAGGTGACAGCCACATGGTCCTGCAGCAGCGTCTCGAAGGATTCGGCCCAGCTGACCACAGACCCCTGTGTGGAGCCACAGGTGGCTGGTGCTGGGAGGCTGTTCACACTGTGGTTGCTGCCACGGGCCCTGGAGGCATTTAACTCTGAGAGAGAAAAAGGGTCAGTCCTGGCTGTCTCCCTGTCCCCCAGTGTCACTCCCCAGCACCAGCAGCCTTCTGTGTCTGCAGCAAGTTCATCTGCCCCATCCCGATCGGAGCTGGTTAGCCCTCAGGAAGGGAACACGAGGAGCATCTCAGTAGCATCCTCGGAGGATTGAGCACCATGATGCCACAGCTGGTACCTCCAGGCACGACAGCTCTCCCTGCCAGTGCTGGCAGTCCTCCCCGCCACCGGTGGGGTGTCACCGTGACTCCACCTGTGACTCATCTCCCAGGGGAAGAGAGCCTTGAGGAAGGTACCCACCCAGGAGGGAAACCAGGGTGGAAGGGACATGGAGAGCACAACAGCACAGAGGGAACTTGGAAGATGGACAGAGGTGCCTGAACTCACCTCCTCTATTCCTCTGTCCATGACAAGGGACAAACACAGCAAGTGGAGGGTACAGAAGTGTCACCCTCAGCTCCTAATACTAAGGAAACCCTCCCTAGGGGAAACCCAGAGTGACCATGTATCCAAAAAGATGGAAGTTCCCAGGGGCAACCCTGGCTTTTGAACTGGTCGGACTGGTGAGCAACTGGAAGCAAGGGGTCATTTGCAACAGAAGGTAAAGGTATGGAAGCAGTGCTCTCCTGGCAAAGCTGACAGAAATGGAGGTGTGTCAGGCTGCTGCTTTGCCAGGCTCCCCACCCTTCTCCTGTCTAAAGCACGGGTAACTGGGGCTGAGATGGCCATCTCAAATGGACCATCTGAGATACCCAGTTCACAGTGAGACAGACAGACAGACAGACTCTCTTAGGGAACCCAGGGATGGCTGGTACCCAGTTCTGCTTGCCCTGGAAGCCCCTCAGCACCCAAAGGTGCCAGCTGAGCAGCCATAGGGATGGACAGGCACAACCTGGCTATGCAGGAGGGATGGGGGGGTACGGACAGTCCCGGTATTGCAGGCCTGGTCATGCACCCGCCCATGGCATAGCCTGTGCTGCCACAAGACCTGGCACCAGGCTGGCAGTGCGCTTCCCCCTCCCCTGAAGATGATGCTGGCCTCCCGTTCCAGGGTAAGAGCAGCCTTACCTCCATCCGACACAGCCGGGCCCTGGGGGGTGGAAAGAAGAGAGGTGAGAGTCTGCCAGCCTGGTGGAGAGGTGCCCAGGCAGGCAACAGCTTCAGAGCAAGCCAAGTCCAAACCAGGAGCAAGGGACATGAGATCCTGGCAGAGGCAGGACACAGGGCTCCCAAATCATAGGCAGTGAGTAAGGATAGGGGGTTGCAAGGGGTGCATAGCTTTTCTACCACCTCCCCGTGCCCTGGGGCCAGGCCAGCAATTGGGAAAGGGCAGATGGTATCAGATGTAACCCTGCCACCTCAACCAACCGGGGAGGAGAGAAGCACAGGAAGAGGAGGGGAGGAGGGGAGGGAAGGAAGGACAACCACAGCCCTAGGCAGGCAAACTGCCTGCTCCCTCCTTCCTTGGAGCCTGGAGCTACTGGAAGGCAGATGCCCAAAACCAGGGACTGGATGCTGCAAGCCCAGGACACAGCAGGACAGGGTGCCCTGCAGTACCTGCTGGGCTGCCCCAGATATCAGCTCTAGGGATGGAGTGCCCCAGGAACCACAACAAGCAGAGAGATGGGCAGAGCCACTGCAGCCAAAGCCCAGCCAAGCACTTGCTGCACAGCGCTGCCTCTCATCACCTCCTTGGGGCCACACTGAAGTGATGCCCTCACTGAAGTAGGTGCCCTTGACCTGCCCAGTGCCCCCCACCCTGCCAGCCCCACACACCCCAGCCTATCCCGCATACTCTCTGACTGTCCCCATCCCAGCCCCACACACCCCAGGAGCACTATCCCACCCCCGCCTTTCCCTGCTACCCCACGCCACATGCCACTGCCATGCCCCTTATCCCAGCCCCAGGCACCCCTATCTTGCCAGCTCCTTGCTCTTCCCATCCATCCTTGCTGCCCACACTCACATAGCTCTGCCCTGCCTGTGCCACCCAGCCCTAAACACCACAGCACTGCTGACTCCTGTGCCCCATCCCCATGGTCACTGCTTGTTCATTACCCCAGTGCCACACATCTCCACTTACAGCCCTGTTCCAGCTTCATAAACCCTTGCTGCTCATTACCCCAGTCCCGTATGTCCCTGCCTGCTACCCAGCCCCACATACTACTGCCTGCCCCCAAACCCCTCTACATCTCTGCCTACTTTGAATACCCAAGCCCCATCCTGCACTCCCTGCTACCCAGTCCCACACCCTCCTGCCTGCCTGTTCCCTGGCCCCATACATCCCTCTATCTGCACAGTATCCACACCGAGGTTCCTTGCCTGCCTACTATGCTTTCCATATTCTCCTGCCTGCCAGTTACTTGGTCCCATACATCGCTCTGCCTGCCCGTTATCCACTCCACACCCCCTGCCCGCCTGGTACCCAGCCCGATACAGCCCCTGCCTGCCCAGTACCCAGTCCCACACCCTCCTGCCTGCCTGTTTCCTGGCCCCATACATCCCTCCTCCTGCTCGTGCTGGGGAGGTGGGACCAGGGCTGGCATACCCTCTTTCCAGCCGATACCTAGCCCCACAGACGCCCTGCCCGCCCGGTACCGAACCCCGCACCGCGCCGGGCGGGGCAGCCCCGGGGGATGGAGACCGGCGCCCCGGGCACTCACCATGCGCCCGTTGTGGACCACCAGGAGTTTGCTCTTGCCCTGCATCCCTGGCTCGGCCCGGCTCGGCCCGGCGCGCTACCGGCGCGGCCCGCGGCCCCGCAGCATCCCCGGCCGGCGGCGCGGCTGTCGCTGCTCTCCCGGCCCGGCCCGGCGCTCCTGGCACTACCGCTTTCGGCTGCCACAGGAAGTGTCGCCATGGGAACCGAGACCGCAGCGGGGGGAGCGGGGCCGCCCTCCCGCCCCGCTCCGCCGGCACCGCCCCGGTGGGCACCGGCTCCAGCGCCGGGACAGGAGGCGCCGCGGCGCCGCCGCATCCCTGTCTCCATCTGCATCCACATCCGTGATCCCATCCTCGTCAGCTTCCCTGTTCCCATCCTCATCCCAATCCCCATCCTCATCCTCATCCCATTCAGTCCCCATCCCTGTCCCTGTCTCCATCTGCATCCACATTTGTGACTCCATCCCCATCTGTATCCCTGTTCCCTTCCCCATCCTAGTCTCCATCTCCATCTGCATCCCTGTTCCCTTCCCCATCCTAGTCTCCATCTCCATCTGCATCCTGTTCCCATCCCAGTCCCTTGCCCCCATCTCCATCTGTATCCACATCTGTGACCCTATCCCCATCTGCATCCTTGTTCCTTTCTCCATCCCAGTCTCCACTCCCAGCATGGTCTGTGCTGCCTTGGGGTCACCACCCCATCACCACTCCTCCCTGCAGCCTGGAGAGCTCCTCCTGGTCATCACATCACCCCAAGGAAGGGGAGTTCAGAGGCAGGATGGCATCAACATATCGAGCACACCCTGCCACCAGCCTGTGCTGCTTGCCCTGCTCACACGGGGTTTGCTGGTGGCCCCAGGGCTGGTGTTTGCCTGTGCCAGCAGAACCTGGCAGAGAGGAGCGGTGGACGTGCAGCTTGGAGTCACCAAACTGATGCCTAAGCAGTTTTGCCCATCTCCTAAGGCCAGGGTTCCATGTTGATCAGCAACCACAAACCAGCAGAGGATATTTTAGGATATTTGTTAGGAAATCTCAGTAACTAACGGCACAGGATAAACCGCAGAGCACCATGGCAACTGGCTCAGGGAAATGCTAATAACTGGGACATAAGGTGGGTGATTAACCTATCAAAAGCAGAACCCTAACATTAAATTGGGTGCAGATCTATGCAGGAAAAAATGAAGCATTCCCACTGTGAGCAGGAACAAAAGTGGAGCGACATGAGCAGCCACAGCCCTGGCAAGGTCTCTGGGCAGGGGGGAGTGGAGAGTGGCCTCTAAAGCTCCCCTCTATCCCCCATCACTGCATACAGTGGCATTGGAATGGGGGGTGATTGTGCTGCTCCCCTTCCTTTGTTGGAGTGTGGCTGTGTTGTCTGGCTTGGCTTTGCAACAGGATTTATAAATAAAAATGTCTCTCCAAGAGTGCGTGACTCACGGTCCTCACCGCAAGGATAACCTCTCTGCTAGGAAACCTGATCTGAGGACCAAACTGCAGTGTGCAGGAATCAAAGACATTGCTTAATTAATGTATTTAATGCAAATGGAGAATGCACAAGCCCTTCACTCCACCTGGGCTGGGGTGGGCTGCAGGGGAAGGTCCCTCTGGACCCCTGTCCTGTGCCATCCCTGACCTCGAGCTGCCAACAGCCCAGCCCTTGACCTGCTCCAGGGCCTGGTGGTTTCCCTCAGGCAGCAGTGGGTGATGTGGCCTCAGGCAGCTCCAGCCTCAGCATTTCCTCCTGCCACCCTCTGAGGGGGCAGCCTGTGGGTGCTGGTGGGAGGCTGTGTCAGCCCTGTGCGCCAGGGCACAGCCATACCCGGGGAGAGGGATGCCCTGTGCCCCAGTGCCCCAGCCCGGGGGGACCTGGTTTATCCTGGGGGTAGATGACGGCGGGGCGACAGCTGGCTGGGGGATTTGCTGAGGGCATTATTTAATGCCGTGGGTAAATGGAGGAACAGCAGCTAATTCTGGAGCCCATAATCCTCTTCCTCCCCCGGGGATGGGGAGCGTGCCAGTCACGCAGCCGCCAGTGGGCCCCGGGGACAGGCCCCCGGCAGCTCCCCAGGCGTGCTGCGGGCCACAGAGACTCCTGGACCATGGGTGATGTGCAGAAGGTAAGTGGGGTCCGGTGACATCCCACCTGCTCCAGGGTGGGTGAGCAGCACCAACTCTCAGTTGCAGCACTGGGAGGGCTGGCAGAGCAGGGCTCTCCCCTGAGCACATTCCCCCAGCACACTCAGGAGCTGCCAGAGGTGCTGGGGCAGGGACAGCATACCTGGAGGGCGAGTAATTGAGGCTCTGTGGATCTGCCATGGAGCCACCCCAAGCCTGGACACCTTGGGAGCAGAGCTCAGGCCACAGACACAGGGTACTCATAGCCAACAGGGCACCCAGTTCTCCCCCTCCAAAACAAGGGTGCTCTGCAGCCACCTGGCACCCCACAGGACTCCCCCAGCATCTCCCTGTGCCCCCAGGGGCTGCTCTCCGTCATCCAGAAGCTGAAGGGTTCACCGGAGCAGGAGCTTCGCATCGTCCTGCTGGGGCTGGACAACGCGGGGAAGACGACGCTGCTGAAGCGCCTGGCGTCCGAGGAGGTCAGCACCATCACCCCCACTCAGGTAGGTGCTGCTGTGGGCCACGGCCAGTGGGGGGGGAGGAGGGAGTGCGGGTCCCAACTGTCCCTTTGGTGATGCCAGGCTTTGTGTCCCTGCTCAGGGTTTCAACATAAAGAGTGTCCACTCGCATGGTTTGAAGCTGAATGTCTGGGATATCGGGGGGCAGCGCTCCATCCGCCCATACTGGAAGAAGTATCTGGGCAGCACAGACCTGCTGGTGAGTGGGGCAGTCCCCCACAGCCCTGTGCATGGAGAGATGTGCCCTCTGTGTGACAGCACCGGCAGTGGTGTGTGGGCCCCACAGAAGGGCTGTGCAGCCCGGCCTCTGACTGTCCCTTTTGTCCCCATGGCAGATTTATGTCATTGACAGTGCCGACCAGAAGCGTTTTGAGGAGACAGGGCAGGTATGAAGGATCCGGTGGGGTTGGCTGTGGGGTCCTGGCGCTTGGAGGTCTGTCTGGCACCAGCTCTTTGAGGGCTGGAGCTGGCAGAGAGGCTGCTTTCAACCATAGGGTAGTGCTGCAGTGGGCGCCATGCTGTGCCCAGAGCTCTGTGGGAAGGGCTCAAGATCAGTCCCAGCAGGCAGAGGTAGCCCCTCTACGGCAGATCTGTGCCCAGCAGCTCCCCCCCAAGCCTGGTGTGCTGCCCGAGGGGTACCTGGCACAAGGGTGACTCTGCCCCAGGTGAGAGTGACACCTCAGGTGCCAGCCCTGGTCCCAACTCCCCAGCACCAGGTTAGGGAGTAGCAAATTCAGTTACAAACCCTGGGAATAAAGCTCTGAGAGGGGAAGGTGAGACTCTTGAGTGCCAGCCTTGGCTGTTCCGGCACCAGACGGTGTTGTGGGTGTGCCAGACAGCACGGGACTGGCAGCAGCCTCCTGCAGCTGCCCTTTACTCTCAGTGCTGGGAATACTTCAGCCCTCAGAGAACCCTGGGTCTATGGAGCTTCAGGGGGGCATGTCTCTCCTTTGGAATGTCAAGACCTCACAGCTACAATAAGAGAGAGGGGATAAGGTGGTTTGGGAGCTGAGGTATCCAGCCCACCCTGGGCAGCTCTGGTGAGGGCAGCAGCCCTGGGAGAAGGTTCTCTCTTGATAGGAGCTGGCAGAGCTCACGGAGGAGGAGTCCCTCACGGGGGTCCCGCTGCTGGTGTTTGCCAACAAGCAGGACCTGGTGACTGCAGCCCCTGCAGATGAAATCGCAGAAGGGCTGAACCTCCACACCTACCGGGACCGGGAGTGGCAGATCCAGGCCTGCTCGGCCCTGTCTGGGGAAGGAGTGCAGGTAGAGATGGGGGCCTGCAGGCTCTGCAGAGGTGGGAGAGGACCCAGGGGCCTGCCATGCTCTTGGGGCTGTGCTCACAATCTCTTTTCCCTCCAGGATGGGATGAACTGGATTTCCAGCCAGATCATGAACAGAAAGAAGTGAGAGCTGCGAAGTGCCAGACGGGACTGAGCTGCAGGTCCCTACACCATGGCCAACCCCCTTGGTCCCTCTGCTCCCTCCAAGGCTCTGCTGGGCCCTGAGCCTCAGACTCCTATGCTCAGATGATTTTCCCACCTAGTCTTCCACTAACCAGTTGGCTTCCCCTCTCCCTGCCTCCTGGGCTTCCGTGGCCTGCTTGTACCCCTTGACCCTCCTGCAGGCCCTGTGCTGTTGGAGGAAGCACATGTCCCACTGTGTCAAGGGCTCGCACACCTCTAGCACGAGAACCTGGCCAGGACCTGAGGCAAGCACAAAGACAGCGAGGACATGGCTGGGCAGTCACCAACGGAGGGCTCTCCTTGCCTGGTGCCAGCCCTGGCTGCAGCCACTCCCTGTGTGCCGCTGAGAGGCTGCTCTGCCAGAGCTCTTGGGACGCCCAAACCATGGCTGCCACCGCCTCGCTACCCATCGAGAGGGATGGGAGATTCCGCCTCCTGACCACCACGGGGCAGAGGAATGGGGTGAGGACCTCTGCGATGGGGCGGGGGGCGGCCCTGCGGCCCTCAATAAAGCTGCTGTGACCTCCACGCTGCCTCAGCCAGTCCCTTGCCATGGCGCCGGGACAGCGCGCCCCGCTGTCCAGCGAGTCCCGCGGGGTCATTGCCGGGACGTTCCCGTTCCCGGGTCCCGTCGGGGCGGGTCACGTGTCCCGCGGGCGGCACGAGGCAGGCACGTGAGCGGCCCTGGGGAGGGCGGGCGAACTACATCTCCCGGCATGCCCCCAGAACCGCCGCGCACGCGCAGAGAAGATACTCAGACTCCCCCTCCCGCCTCCCGAAGCGCAGCGGGAGCTTCTCACCCCCTCTGGCCCCGCCTCCCTTCCCTACCATACGCGGGTAGCGGTGTCGCTCACCTCCAGAGGCGGGACCGCGGCGGTGTGTGGATTTCTGATTGGTCCCCGCGGTTGCGGGGCGGGGCCGGGGCGGGGCGCCGGAAGGCGGAAGCGGAGAATGGCGGCGGGTGCGGGCGGGCTGGTGGCCGTGGTTGCGCTGCTGTTGGCGTTGGTCGGGCCGCGCCCGGCGCCCGCCGAGCTCACGGACGGCAACAGCGAGCACCTGAAGCGGGAGCACTCGCTCATGAAGCCATACCAGGGTGAGCGTGGGGCCGGGCGGACGCGCCGTGCGCCCCGAGAGCGACCGGGGCTGATCCGCGCTCTGTTCGCCCCTTTGCAGGCGCGGGCTCTGCCGCGATGCCGCTGTGGGACTTCCAGGGCAGTACCATGGTCACCAGCCAGTACGTCCGCCTGACACCCGACGAGCGCAGTCGAGAGGGCTCCATCTGGAACCGCGTGGTGAGAGCCCGGGGGGAGATGGGCGGGGGTCCGTGGTGGCCCCGCTGCCTCTCCTGAGTCTCGCCCTGACGCCGCTGGGGTCTCTCCCACAGCCCTGCTTCCTCAAGGACTGGGAGCTCCACGTCCACTTCAAGATCCACGGAGCCGGCAAGAAGAACCTGCACGGGGACGGGCTGGCGCTGTGGTACACGCAGGATCGGCTGGTGCCAGGTCAGTGCGAGTCAGCAGCACACTTACCCTGTCCCGGAAGGCAGCTGGGCAGGGAGGGCCCCCGAGCTCCCTCTGTCTGGTGTGTCCAGTGTGGGAGCAGGTGCCCTCAGCCACCTGCCTGGCAGTGAACAGTTCGTACAGCTCAGAAGTCTGAGCATAAATCCTGACACAGAGCCTTCTGTCTCCAATGTTCTGTCCTGTTCCAGGTCCTGTCTTTGGCAGCAAGGACAAGTTTCATGGACTGGCTATTTTCCTTGACACGTATCCCAACGATGAAGCCACGGAGGTGAGTGGTCCAGGGAGCCTGTGCAGTGCCCAGGAGGCCATTTCCTTTCTCCTCCAAGAGCTTCACACCCAGTCCAAGGAAAAGTCTTCCCTTACTTGAGCGTGGTCTGCTCTTCCTGTCGTAGGAGCTGGTAAAGGGAAGAGTTTGTATGTGCGTTTATGGAGATAAGAAGGTCCTTGCTCCTTCTTGTGCTGCTGTTGGCTACACAGCTGTTTCCCAGGCATTTCCTTCCACACATGAGAGTGGGCACAGGGCTGGTGTAAACCAAGCACCACCTGTTAATATTCATCCTGAGTGTCATTTCCTGAGCTCTGTGCTTTGGTTGCTCATTCCGTGATGTTTCTGGTCTTATTTTCTCTTTGCAACATGGGTGTCTCTGAAAGAAACTCCTAGGCTGGCTCTTTGCTCCAGAATTCCCTGTGGTCACAGTACAGATCAGTCCCATGGGGGCTGGGGGTCCTTTTCTTCTATCCTGCTCTGTGTTTGTTGATCTCATGGCACAGTCAGAAAACAAAACTGCTTTGAGGTCTGTATCACCAAAAAATGTGATGCTTCAGTCATAAAGCACCTGGAAGTGACCTATCTCCCTGTTGCCTTGATGCTCATGGGAGGTGAATGTCTATCTCCAGTTGGCCTCTCCTGGTGTATAAAATCTACTGACAACAAAGCCCTGTGTGTGGTTTTGCTGCTTATGTGGGGTTTCTGCCTGTTCTGGGTCTTGTGCTCTGCTCTTACACTTCTTGTGTTCAAGGGAGGACTGGACATGGCTCTGCTCTGGTTGACAGGGTGGTGATGGGTCACAAGTTGGACCTGATGTTCTCAGAGGTCTTTTCCAACCAAAATGATTCTGTGTTTTTTATCCAGCCACTCTGCAAGCTTGGGGCTGTCTCTGCCTTGGCCACGTGGTGCAGGGTGGGCTTATTCACAGAATCACAGAATGGGGGTTGTGATGTGAAGATCAGAAGCAGTGACTTGGCTTTAGGCAGAACAAGCTCTGGCTCAGCTTAGAAGCAGCTTTATGTGGAGAAGCAGCCTTGACTCCATGGTCCTGTGCTGCATACTCGCTGTGCTCCCACCCTGCTCTCCCTGAGGGCGTGGTAGCCCTGGCAGTGCAGCCCCCCAGCAGCTGCTGTGTGTCCCTCTGCAGCGGGTGTTCCCCTACATCTCGGCCATGGTCAACAACGGGTCCCTGACGTACGACCACAGCAAGGACGGGCGCTGGACGGAGCTGGCCGGGTGTTCCGCTGACCTGCGCAACCAGAACCACGACACCTTCCTGGCGATCCGGTACTCCCGGGGCCGGCTCACGGTGAGCACCTGTGGGGGGTCGTGCACGTTCAGTGGGGTGGGGGTTGCTGGAGCAGTATGTGGCCTGGAGGTGGTTTTCAAGGCTTAACTGCCTGCCCCTCCAGCACCTCCAGCTCTGAAAGAGCTGCAGGATAGCGGTGAGCATTCCTGGTGTGACCCTGCCCTGGTCTTGCAGGTGATGACTGATGTGGAAGACAAGAATGAATGGAAGAACTGCATCGACATTGCAGGAGTGCAGCTGCCAACTGGATACTTCTTTGGTGCTTCTGCTGGCACTGGAGATCTGTCTGGTGAGAGGGGGCTTTGCTCATTTGGTGGTTGGAGCCTGAACTAGGTGATCCCCCCTTGGCAGAAGGGTTGGACTAGATGGTCTCCAGTGGTCCTCTCCAACCCCAACTATTCTGTGATTCTGTGACTGTAACACTGTGGATGCACTGGATAGTTTCCATGGCTTCCTTTCCCTGAATTGTTCACTGGGCTCTTGCAACCATTTTTAGCAGGAACCTGTGACCGGGGAGGGGGCACTTGAGAGCCAAGGAACATCTTGGCTCTGGTTTGATACCTGGGAATGAGGATGGCTTGAGAGGGAAGGAGACTGGACCTGGCAGAGCAGGGTCCAGGGGGTGCTCTGAGTGCCTGGACATCTCTCAGAGTTTCTGACAGCATTTTCTGGCTGTTCCACAGACAATCACGACATTATCTCGATGAAGCTGTTCCAGCTCATGGTGGAGCACCCTGTAGAAGATGAGACCGTTGACTGGACCAAGATTGAGCCAAGGGTCAGCCTCCTTAAGTCCCCCAAAGGTGAGTTCATGGGCTTCAAAGACCTTCCATGGGGGATTGGAATGTTGGGGCTGTGACACCCTGCGAGACTCCGTGGGAGCCAAGCTTGGGACAGTCTCTGTAGCTGTTCTTGCTCTTACAGACAACGTGGATGACCCAACGGGAAATTTCCGGAGCGGGCCCCTGACGGGCTGGAAGGTGTTCCTGCTCCTGCTCTGTGCACTGCTGGGCATCATCATCTGTGCCGTGGTGGGAGCCGTGGTCTTCCAGAAGCGCCAGGAGCGGAACAAGCGTTTCTACTAAAGGAACACCTGTGCCCAAACCCATCTTTTCTATGGGGAGCTGTAAAAACTGTGGTTTCTAAATGCTGTTTCTGAGAAATACCAGAAGTATTTTCTTACCTGTCTGTAAGTTTGGCTGTAACCCCTGCCCGGCCCTTGGCCTCCAGCAGATTGGACCTAGGGGGGGTGATGCCCTCTGGACCCCCAGAGCTGTGGTGTGGGAGCCTGGAGGTTGCTCCCCAGTTTTTTCCAGTGTTCCCCCTCCCAGCTGGGACCTGCCGTGCTGCCTGGGGCAGGTGTGAACATGAGGTGAGGGTCTGTGGGGAGGGGGCTGTGAGTGGGGCATTAAAGGACTGACACCACCTGCGGCTCTGTCTCTGTCTGAGGGGGGAGAAGGGGACTCTACATGGAGAGAGGGTGGGATGGGAAATGCCGGGGGGGGGGCCGAAAGGGCTGGGGGGGGGGGGGGTGCTTTTCCCGGCAGGAGGGGGTCCCAGCTGGGTGGGGAGGCAATTTTGGGAGGGTCCCGAAGGAACTGGGCGGGGGAAGTCTGTGTTCTCTGGAATCTTCGAGGGGCACGGCATGGAAGAGAGGGGATGTTCCCGGAGGAGAGGAGCCCCGGTGGTGGCGGGCGGTGCAGGAGGAGGTGGGGGGATGTCCTCGACGGTCGGTCCCGCCCCCGTCCCGCCCCGCCGGCGGAAGGGAAGCGTGTCCGTGTTTCCGGGAGGTCGGGGGGGAGCGGCGGGCGCCGCCAGCGTGTCCCCGGGGCGGCGGGGCCGGGCGGGCGCCATGGGCCCGGCCCGCCGCAGGGACGCGCTCCGGCTGCGCGGCGGCGGGTGAGCCCGGCGGGGACGGGGGGACGGGGGTGGCACCAGGGGGGTCGGCGGGGCGGGGGCTGGGGGGATCTGGGGATGGGGGTCCCGCCGCCCGCTGACCCCGCGCCGTGCCCCAGGTCCCCGCCGCTCCCGCGGCTCTTCCCCGGCCGTCTCTCCGCCTTCCCGCTGTTCCTCCTGGCGCTGCTCCTGGGCTTCGCTTCGCTGCTCTGGCTCCAGCTCAGCTGCTCGGGTGAGGGGCCGGTGCCCGGCGGGCAGGATCGGGGGACTCCCCGCCAGCCCTGCCCGCCCCCCGCCCCGCTCCAGCCTGCCCGGGACGAGCCGTCGTGGGGCCCGCACCGGCTGGCGCTGCTGGTGCCCTTCCGAGAGCGCTTCGAGGAGCTCCTGGCCTTCGTGCCCTACATGCACCGCTTCCTCAGCAAGAAGAAGATCCGTCACCACATCTTCATCCTCAACCAAGTGGATCATTTCAGGTAGCGTCTCTCCCTGTGCCTAGGGACGAGGGGCCCTTCCCGAAGCTCTGTCCCTGCCATGAGCTCTGGGAAGGTCTTGTGGAGAAGCAGAGTGCCAGGGCAGTGGGACATCGTGGGCAGAGTGTGATGCTCTGCTCAAAGTTGCTCATTCTAGAGCTCAGAGAGAGACGAAGGTGTTTTGTTTCCCTTTTCCTTAGCAAGAATCACAGAACCCTCTACCCCCCGGGTATTTCAGCTTTCTCCTCCCATGTCACAGGTCTGCAGCAGCAAACATCTGGGGACTCTGAAATTCAAAGAAAGACCATGGGGTGTTTGGAAACACTATTGCTTGTCCCCAGCTCACTCTGCATGGAGAAGCAGGGGTGCAGTTTCAGGACAAGGAGTGTTGTGTTTGTGTGTCCCTGTTTGGGGTCTGGTTGACGTTGAGCATTGAGGAGCGTGACAGAGAGATGTGAAGGGACAGTGGCTGCTGTGTGTGGCACTGAGCCCCCCTGATCCCATGGCAGGTTTAACAGGGCGTCCCTGATCAACGTGGGCTTCCTGGAGAGCGGCAACGACACCGACTACATCGCGATGCACGATGTCGATCTCCTGCCCCTCAATGAGCACCTGGACTACAGCTTCCCGGAGACAGGGCCCTTCCATGTGGCATCCCCAGAGCTGCACCCGCTCTACCACTACACGACCTACGTGGGTGGCATCCTGCTGCTCACCAAGCAGCACTACGAGTTGGTGAGTGCATGGGTGGGTTGTTCTGAATGCTTTGGGGCAGGGGCTACGACATTATCATGGTAAAGAGTTTTGTGCTACATGCTTGGGAAACAGGGAAAGGAGTCAAAATGGTTCGGGACAGAGCCTGTGGTCTGTCCTGGTGGTGGGGGCAGGAGAGGGGAGGCTGCGCTGGTGTTCAGGGCTTGTGCTGCTGGTGTCTGCTCCTCTGAGGCCGTGGAGCTGTGCTGGACCTTGGCCAGTGCTGTTCTTGTTCCAGTGCAATGGCATGTCCAACCGCTTCTGGGGTTGGGGACGGGAGGACGATGAGTTTTATCGACGTATCAAAAGAGCTGGTCTCCAGGTAAGTGGTCTCCATGTCCTCCTGGGTTGGAATTGCCCTTTTTCTTGTCTCTTTGCCTGATCCCTGCTGTGGCTACCCAGGTTGGGGCCTGAGGAAGGCAGCCCTGCACTCCCTCCTCTAGCAGCAGGTGCAGGAGTTTTCCAGTGTTTCTGCAGAAACTTTGCTCTTCTCCCAGGTTCGTCGTCCTTCTGGAATCACAACTGGATACGAGACTTTCCAGCACCTGCACGACCCAGCCTGGAGGAAGAGAGACCAGAAGCGCATTGCTGCACAGAAGCAGGTGAGGGCTGTGGTCAAGAGGAACCACGGGAGGCTTGGATTGTGATCACCACATGCTCTGAGCCCTCACTGCTCATGTCCTCCCCTGCCAGCTCTCTGCTCCCTCCCCAGGCACTGGGTGTTTCCCACTTCCAATGTGAGCTGAACAGTGTTTGTCTTCTCCAGGAACAGTTTAAGGTGGATCGGGAGGGAGGTTTGAACAACGTGAGGTACCGAATTGAATCACGGACTGATCTGAGCGTGGCAGGAGCCCCTTGCACCGTCCTTAATATCTTGCTGGACTGTGACACAAATGAGACCCCGTGGTGCACGTTTGGCTGAGCCCATCCCCGTGTGTCAGTCGTGTGCGCTGTGCTGGTGCCAAGACTCCGAGGCTGCCGTGGAGCTGCTTGGAGCAGGCAAGATTTTGGCAGCGGATGAGCATGGCAGTGCTGGTGAGACACAGAGGAACAGACGAGGCTGAGAACTGGGTTTTGCTGGGACCAACAGAAGAGGCTAAGAGTGGGACTCAGTGTTGCTGCTGGTGCTGGTGCTGCCTCCCAGGGCAGGCACAGGAGGTGGTTTTCCTGTGCTGGACATGCCTGAGCTGCCACTCAGCTCAGAGGACAATAAAGACCTGTCAGGGCAGTTGTGAGTTGTGAATGCCCTGGGTTGTGCTGTACCACTCCGTTTTCCTGCTCTCTTTACCTTCCTGGCTTCACTGGCTTGGCCCTGGGGGTGCTCTGTGTGACAGGCTGGGTGCTGCTTTGGTTCAGAGGCTGAGCCGGTCTGAAATGGGCTCTGAGGTGGTGCCTGTTCCAGCTGCCAGGTACCCCCAGGGCTGGGCTGTGGTCATTCCACTGCAGGAAGTGGTTGTGGTTAAGCTGTGCCCTGAGCCCCAGGATCCACAGCCCTGCTGGATGTCAGCAGCTGTAGGCCAGGACCTCTCTTTGGAGTAAGGAGGAGAGTTCTGGCTTGAGCTGCTCCTCTCCTTGTCTGCGCTCTGTGGAATATGCTGCCTCAGCCTGTCTGGAGGGGGTTGGAGAACTTGATGTCTCCCCAGAAGTGCTCAGGGGAACTGGGATCTGCTCTAGCCCTGCATTCCCTGTCCTGGGGAGGACTGGCTGCCAGGCTCACCACAGTGCTGGTGGAACTGGAGGAATGGTGTGGGTGAAGTGTGGGAACTGGGACAGTCACCCCTAACTTGCTTGAGCTGAGAGTAACAAGAGCTGCTGTGGGCAAGGCAGGGGCTGGGGTGTTCCTGTTGAAGGTGGGAACAGGGGGGTTTGGGTTGATGAGGGAAAGGCAAGTCTGGGGGGGAACCAGGCTGCAGCTCCCACCTGCTCACTCCAGACACCTGGCACTGTCTCACTGCCAGGACAGTTTCTCCCATGTCATGGCAGGAGGAAGGACTTGGGTGCTGAAGTTGGGAAGGTCCCAGTGGGTGAGAAGGGATGCTGGGGGCTGCCAGTTGTTAAGGTTTAGTGGAAAACAGCCACACCAGCAGCTTCTTCTGGGAACTGAGAGGTGTACAGCTGGGCAGGAGGGGCCCTCAGGACCCAGCTGTTGAGACCAGATGGGAGTAGTGGCTGTGGAACAGCACCTGGTCCACGCCTGCTCCTACTGGGAGTGAACCAGCACTGTGACCTCTGGGATGCTGCCACTCACCCTCATCTGCTGAGGGTGGCAAATGCCTGATGACTCTCAAGGGAGACCCCTGCCAACACTGGACACCTCTCCTCCATCACCAGCCTGTCCTGGCCATGGCCTTGGGCTGCTGTGTGGACGGAGCTGTGCCACTCCAGAGTGGAGGGTGCTCAGGCTGGCTCACAGATGGTGCCATGTGTAGGCCTGCACCAAGCTGACTCTGGGGTTTTGGCACATGTTTTGGGTACTGTTGCCTCCTCAAGCTGGGTAAACCCCATTGAAGAGCCAGTACCCCTCTGTTCAGCCCCGTCATCAGCACTGGCACCAGGCCCTCCACATTTCCTGGCCCCTTCTGTCCTCGTCCCCTGCCTGGCACTTCCCAGAGTGGTCTCTTTGCATTCCCAGACAGAAGCTGTTGCCATCTTGGGAAGATGAGCAGCTCTGGGGAGGAGTGCTGGGATGAGAGAGGCAGAAGCATCAGAGCCAAGTGAGGGGGTCGTGTACCATGTAGGAATGGGGTGTCTGGAGAGATCTGGTGCCATCTGCTCTCTGTGCTGCTCTGGAGCTGGGAGAGGAGTCTGGTGCCCTCAGATGGAGTGTGAGGGGGGCTGTCTCCAAGGCAGGGGTCGTGGTGGCTGTGCAGGGTGGTGAGGATGGGGCTGTGCTGCTTTGCATCATGGAAGGGGCAGGCCCAGCCTTGAGGTGTGGGGATGTGCTGCCCAGGAGTTCCCATTGACCTCTCCAGCCCAGTGGCCCCAAAGCAGCACTGATACCTGGCATGAAGATTGCTGGTTGGCTTGGACACCCAGTGCACTCCTCTAGAGGTGTTCCCAGGACCACTCATGTCCCTCGCTGTGGGCAGCCAGAGGGAGATGTCAGCCTAGCAGCCCCACTCCTGTCTCTCCATGCTGCGGGTTTTGGGATTGGCCACCTGTATTGCAGCCACTTCCTGGTGCCTGAACCACAGCCAGGGCTGGCAGAGGCAGATCAAAGTATTTCTCTACACCGTTCAAAATAGATGACACAATTTCAGGCAGGTTTCATGGAGATGTAGCTGTGCAGAAACAGAGCATATGTGCACCTCACACTTCGCTCAGCGCTACAGGCTCCTCTCCTGCTGCCTGGCAGCTATTTCTCAGCTCTGCTCGCAGCCCCCTCACCCTCCAGTTGCTTTTGTGGAAGAGGCGCCATGCCGGAGACCCGGCTTCCTTTTATAGCCCTGAATGTGACTCGGAGGTCGCTCAGCTCCGCTCCCCCCACGCACTTCAATATCAGCAATAGCCCAGTGGGAAGGGATGAATTTTTTCCCTGTTGCCTTCCTGCAGATGGATAACACTCTGCCTGCTGTCCCAGGAATCCTGCAGAGCTGAGCAAGAGGCCTCCCAGCGTTCTCAGGCTCTCAGCAACCCTGAGGAGAGCATCAAAATGCTCAGGGGCAGAGAGGGTCCCTGGAGCCCCAGCCCTGCCCCTCTGCGGACCCCCTTCTGGGGTCCCAATTGCTGCCAGTGAGGCTGTGTGGGGGCTGCTGCAGGCACAGCAATCAAAGGCTTTTATTGCTGGGTTGTTCTAAACCGGATGGTTCTGGAGCTGTTTGCTGGTAAAAGTCGTGAAATTGCTTTAGTACCATGGTGGGGAGGATTGGGGGGTAAAGTGGGCAGAGAGTGGAGACTGGGGAAATACTGATGGGAGGCAGGAGCATTTCTGCACAGAGAAGGGGACATGGAGTGTCCCAGGCAGTGTGGGAACTGCTAACCCAGGGAGACGAGCTCGGGGCGCGGTGGAGCAGGAAACGGGGCAGACGGGAAGGAGGGGTGCGGCTGTGACCAGCACCCGTTGCAGTCAGCCCGGCATCACTGGAACCTGCCCGGTCCAAGCCCCGTGGGATGATGCCTGTCCCTCTGGGATGCCGGTGGGGCCCCGTTCATGGGTGAACTCCGGACAGAGAGCTAGGGCATTGCAGACATTCCTGGTGACAGCAGAGTGGGAAATGGCAATGTTGGGAAGGGTCCCCCTATTCAGAGGACACATGTGCTGCCGCTCCGGCGTGCGGTGGGGAACAGGGGGCCGGAGGGAGCGGAGCGTGCCTTGGCAGTGCACCGAGGACACTGCCAGCATGTGAGCCCGGCGAGAAGGGACCAGGGACGGTGTGTGTGTGTGTGGGAGAGCACTGGCAGCACAGCTTGAGGACTCGGGTGTGCGGGGAGAGTAGGGGGGGAGCTGGCAGCGAGCGGGGCCCCGAAGTGCGAGAGTGCCGGGTGCGTGCGTCCCCCAGGTTGGGGACGGTGCGGGTGCGATCCCTCCCGGGGACAGACGGGCACCGCGCCGTGGGCACGGAGCAGGGCTGCTGCAGGTGTCCTGCTCCACGAGGAGACCTGACCAGGTCCAGCCCGTGGCGGGATCCCCGCTCCCTGCGGCTGCCACGCTGCAGTGAGCGGCAAGTGACAAAACCGGCTCCGGGCCAGGCCGTGGCAGCGCTGATTCACAGGGATGGAGCGTGTCGCGTCTCGCTGGCGCCAGGCCAGGCGCTGGGGCAGGTGGGGGTACACACCATGTCCCCTGGGGCTTTGTGGGGCTCCTGCCCACCCGTGGGTGCTGTGAGGGGGAGGGACGGGGTTGTCCTGCAAGAGGAGGGTGCAGGGATTGTCCCACGGTGCTGAGGCCCCTCTCCACTCCACAGGTACGAAGCAAAATATTTCTCTCCACCCTCGCCGGGCGATACTCGGGGACACCAGCCCCGCGCTACGGTGAGGGCCACCGGAGGCCGACTGGGCGCCGCTGCTGAGCCCGGAGCTGTAGCTCGAGGGGGGTTTGCGGGGGTCTCCCCGCGCTTTCGTGGTGGTGGTGGGGGGTTTGCGCAAGGAGCTCTCGGCGCCGCACGCAGCCAACCCGCCCTGCCCCGCCCCGCTGGTGGGCACGGCCGGGCCGCCCCCCTCCTTCCTCCTTCCTCCTCCTTTTTCCTCCTCCTCCTCCTCCTTCCCGCCCCTCCCGTCCCACCGCCCCCGCGCCGCGATTTGCCGGTGCCGGCCCCGCCCGCCGCCCCGCGCGGCCGCGGCCGAGGGGCGCGTTCAAACGCGGCGAGGGAAGGAGCGCGGAGCGGAGCCGTGCGGGACCGCAGCGCCGCCGGCATGGTGAGTGCGGGGCCGGGGGGCTCCCGGGGCGCCCCCATCCCCCTTCCCCGGTGCGCTCCGGCGTGCGGGGCTTTGTCCCGGGCTCGGCCCCGGGGACCGACCGCCCCCTCCGCCTTGCCCGTGCCGGAAATTCCGGCGGGGCTGCGGGAGGCGCAGGGGGGGCTGTGCGGGAACCCGCGCTCGCCTTCCCGCAGCACCCCCTGCGCCTCCGCGCAGCCCCGCCGTGCTCTCCCGCGTGGAGTGGGAAGGGGAGAGGATTTGTGGCCGTATCTTGCCCGGGCACGGCCAGGGTTGGGAACAGATCCCGAAGGAGCCGGGCTGGCCGGACCGGTGTTTTGCCGCCTGGAGGGTGATCCCCTCCCTGCCGCAGGCAGGACACCTTCGGGCTCCCCCGGCGTTTCCCAAAGCTCCCACAACCTGACCTACTTCCTCGGCAGCCTGTGCCGGGAGGAGCCGCTGCGGGGCTCGGCCAAGCTGCTCCCCAATGCCGGGGGCTGCATGAGCATCCACTCCCCTGCCGCACCACCATGGGAACATCCATGTCCCCCATCCCTGTGCACGCCCCGTTGCACCGCAGGCATGCCAGATCCTTCCAGAGGATCTGGTGCCCTTCGTGGGGTGCCGATGCCCGGAGCAGGTGCTGGGCTCGCAGAGGGAGGTGACAGCGCAGGCCGGGAGCTGTCAGACAGGTTTGTGCGTGGCAGCAATTAAAAGCCGGGTGTTTGTTTACGCGGCGCGTGGTGCTGAGAACCAGGGCAGCTTCCTGGGTGTAACCCGACCCTGGAGCCCTCGGCAAGGCTGGAAGCCGTGCTGGGGGCTCTGCCTCGCCCCTGCCCCGCTTGCCGTGTCCCCTGCACTGGTGTGAGGACATCGTCCCTCTCCCTAGTGCTGGGGAGCCAGAGCCATGGCCGAAGGCATCCTCTCATCCTTCCTCCCCCGGCCACCTGCGCAGGAAGCTGCATTGTCCCGTCAGCATCCTGCCCCTTCCCACCGCCCTCACGCCATGTCCGGCCACGGGGTCCCCAGCACGCACACAGCTGCTGGGCTGTGGCTGCCTCATCCCTGCCTGGTGCTGGGGTGGAAATGCCTGTGGATGGAGCAGGCCCGTGTGCAGCTTGCCCTGTGAGGTGCAAGAGCCCATGCTGTGCAGGAAGCGTCCCCGTGGTGCTGGAGAGGTGCCTGTCACCTGCACACCCTGGGGAGGGCAAGCTGATGGGCTTCCCCAGGGGCGTTCTGGGGAGTTCTCCAGAGTGTGTCCGGACCCAGAGGTCCTGGCAGGGCGGGTGGGTGCTGCGGGGCTGGGGCTGGCGCCAGGCCCGGGCAGGTGCTGCCGGCTCCCGAACTCGCCCGCCTGGCTGGGCGGCAGGTGCCTGTTCTGGTGGCAGCCCCGGCCGCGGGCGGGAGGTGGGGCTGGGTGTGGGAGGGAGGCGCTGCACCGTAGGGGGGGGGCAGCAGCAGGGAGCCCCTGCCTCGGTGTGTGCTGTGCCCTGGCACCCCTTTGCTCGGCTCCCCCAGGGAGCTGCATGGGAGATGGCGGGTCTGTCCCAGTGCCAGGAGCCCAGGTGGGTCCTTGGGGCTGGCTAGGAAGGGAGGTGCCGGGGGTTTCACGGTCCTGATTGCCCGGTGTCACTGACTCTGTCTCTCCCCCAGCAGTGCTGGTACTGGGCTTTTCTCTAATTCTCCATGGCAGCAGCACAGGGTCCTGTGACCTGTGAGCCCGACACCCGTGTCCTCGGCACCTACCTCTCCTCAGAGCCTGTCAGCGTTGTTGGCAGCATGGGCAGCGTGGGCAGCCTAGTGGAGAAGCAGGATCTGTCCCCTCTGGAGCTGCGGGCCCCACTGGGGGGCTCACGGGGGCTTCGGCAGCCCGACGGCTTGTTGCGGAAGGGGCCGAGCCAGCGGGAGCTCTTCGGGTACCTGCACGGGGCCAAGAAGGAGATGCGGTCGGAGCGGAAGCACCAGACATCAGGCACCTGCTACAAGAGGGACTATGAGAGTGACCGCGAGAACCGATCCCCTGAGCGCTGCTCCCGGGAGCATCACCGTGGGGCTGACTTCTCCAAGAGCTCCCTGCCAGAGCGGGGCCGCTTTGACAAGGTGAGGCTGTGGGCACCGTGCAGGATTCTGGAATAAGTCCTGGTCTATGAGAGTATGGGGTGGAGCAGAACAGTCCATGCCCCTCTGAATGGGATGTGGGGATTTGAACCCCCTGGCTGTGGGGGCTGTTGGGCTTATGCTGACTCTGCTCTTGTTTTTCAGTGCCGTATCAGGCCCTCAGCCTTCAAGGCGGTGGCTGGGAAGGGGCTGGTCTCCATGCAGGGCCTGTCCTCGTCCAAGGGGCAGAAGTTGTCCAAGAGCAATGGGAGCCTGCACACGCTGCTGTCACAGAGTAGCACAGCAGCCCCACAGCATGGCCCGCTCCGCACCCACCTGCTCCACGCCATCAGCCTGGATGAGGCCTCTGACTCCAGCCACAACTCCATCCAGAGCTTCCCATCGTATGGCTCCCGCCTCAAACCTGCCCAGAGCCAGTTCAGCGCCTCCATGGGCCACATCAACCACATTGGGGGCTCCTTGGACAGGGTCTCCCGGAGCCCCAGGGACCCACTGGCCCCTGAGAAGGTGCCCCTGTCCTGCAAAAGCATGGCCACGCTGAGCCGGCTGCAGAGCCCCGGTGAGCCCCCGCCACCCTATGAGTTCTCCTACTCGCTGGAGGACGCGGTGAAGCAGCTGGAGGATCGGCTGCAGGAGACAGGAGGGGAGCTGCGGCAGCTCAAGAGGAGTCTCAGCGAGACTGAAGACCCCTTCACACAGGTGAGCCGTGGGGCTGGGGTGGGGCTGGGGCAGTGCTGGATGCCCTGGGCAGGGCTGTGGGACAGTGATGTCTGGGTAAAAGGAGCTGCTGTGGTGGGTGATAGGCTGGGAATGCCCAAGCACAGAGGACCCAACATCATGGGACCTTCTGGGATCCCTCCCTGGGGCTGTGGACTCTGACCACTGTCCACCTGTGCTGGCAGGTGTTTGAGGACAAGCAGCGGCTGTGGCTGGACGAGCTGGAGGACCTGAAGCAGATGTACATGGCCCGGCTGCAGCAGGTGATGCAGCAGGCGCAGCGCGGGCAGCGGGCGCTGCAGCTGCAGCTCTACAAGGCCCAGCAAGAGAAGAAGCGGCTGCAGGAGGAGCTGAGCCTGCAGCAGTGCCAGTGCGAGGAGCCCAAGCTCCGGCAGCCCCAAGGAGAGCGTGGCAGCCCCAAGCTGGAGGAGACCAAGTGGGAGGTGAGTCCCCCTTCTTTCCTTCCCTGTTGCCACCCTCCTGGCTGTGGGGCGAGGATGAGTGCAACGGTTCCCTGCTCCAGTGTCACTCGTGGCCACAGGATGGGGGGGATTAGCCAGGTGTGATGTTCACGGTCTCCCAGGAGGACAGTCTGGGGTGCTGCCACCCCTGAGGTCCTGATTCCCCCAGCCCTTCCTCACCGCTTGCCTGTGCCCTACAGGTGTGCCAGAAGGCAGCAGAGATCTCCCTGCTGAAACAGCAGCTCCGGGACACCCAGGAGGAGATGGCTCAGAAGCTGGGTGAGATCTTCAGCCTGAAGACGCAGCTGCGGGAGGCCAAAGCAGAGGTCCAGGCCAAGGACTCCCAACTGGCACAGCTGGCAGACTCCTTCCAGAGTCCCCCAGAGCCCAGCACCTCGATGCCTCTGGGTGATGACCCCATGCCATCATGCCAGGACTTCCCTGGCTGCGAAACTGATGACTCCAAGTGCCGCGGCCTCCACAGCGACACGGCGGAGCCCCTGGAGCGGCAAGTGGAGTGGCTGTGGGCAGAGCTGCTGCGGGAGCGGCGTCAGGGCCAGCTGCAGGCTGTGAACTTTGAGCTGGAGAGGAAGACCTGGCAGGAGGAGAAGGAGAAGGTGCTGCGGTACCAGCGGGAGCTCCAGGCCAGCTACATGGAGATGTACCACCGGAGCCAGGCGCTGGAGCGGGAGCTGCGACAGCTGCGGTCGGAGCCCAGGGATGTTGGGACCGACTCGCCCTGGATCGAGCGGGTGGAGTCCTCGAAGATCTGAGGGATGGGATGCCAGTGGGACTGTGAAGGGGGAACATCTCTTGCTGCTGCAGTGGGACGATCTCAGGGTGTGCACAAGGACCGGCCACTTGGCACTGCTCTGGGCCGAAGGACTGATTGCAACAGGGGAGCTTTTCCTTCTTGCAGCGCTTCAGGCCCTTCTGGTGGGGGTCTCTGGAGAGCAGGGGGGGCCATCTGTGCCAGGGTGGGGGTCTTGCATGTGCCCCGTGCTCTGACTCCAGGAGCATTTGCCCTGTGATTCCTTCTGCCACGGGGGCAGAAACCAAGCGCCCTGTGAAACATTCCCTGTCCCTCCTGCTCTGCTGCCCCTGTTCCTGCAACTCAGTAACTTAATGTCTTGTGAGGAGGGGCTGGAGCCCTGTCACCACCCCACTGCCTTGCTGTGGGGGTTCCACCTGCTGCTCGCAGTGGCCACCTTGTCAGCAAGGCCATGGAGCTGCTGGTGCCACTGGGAAGGCAGAGGAGGAAACCCTGATGAGCACTGGTACTGCTGGGATGGGGCAGCTGCGCCAGCACCTCTGCTGGGGCTTCCCATGTCCCCAGTGTGGGGCTGCTCTGCAGTGGAGGTGGTTGATGGAGCTTCCCTTGGGCTGAGAGGGGCAAGTGCCTTGTGCAAGGAGGGATGGGAACTGGTGCCCTGCTGCACTGGGAGGGACTGGGGAGGGGAACAGGACATGTGGGCAGGGATGTGTCTGATCTGGGGAAGAGGCTGGGGTCTCCCAAGGTGGGTGAGAGCTGGGGGAGCCCCAAGGTGCTGGGAGGAAGAAGCCCTGCTCCATCTGTAACAGCAGAGCCTCACACCCCGTTCCTGCAATAAACCTGTATTTCTCTCTCCCGGCTTCTGCTTCCTTTGGGGTCTGGGGGATTCTGGCTGCGTGGGTGGGTGGGGGGGGGCTGCAGGCTGGCCTGGGCCTGCCCAGCGCAGGGCCCCGCCCCAGCACAGCCTTGCAAGGGTGGGCGGTACAACCAGTCAAGGTATTGAGGTGGGTGAGTCACAGTGGGGCCAGGGGTGGTGCCCCTGGAGCGGTTTACTGCAGCCATGGACCCTCCAGCCTTCCTGCCCTGAGCACCAGGACCATGTTCTACAAACACACAAGACACCTTTATTCACCCCTACAGTGCTCCCCTTTCCCCCCCCAGTCAGTGCTCTTGGTGGTGTCCCCACAAATGGCCATGTGGCCCCTGGGCAGGGGCACAGGGACCTGTCACGACCCTGCAGGGCACAGCCCGTCATCAGCTCTTCACAGTGGCAGTGGAAGAGATGACACCTCCTCCAGACACTCGTCGTAGGCCTCCTGGTACTCCTCGTGGGGCTTGATCATGATGACGCAGGTCGGGCGCTTGGAGCCGGCTGCAGCTCCCAGGTCCTGTGGGAACAGTGAGACTGTGGGGTGCCAGGTCTCTTCCTGAGGGGAGAGGCTCAGGACCAGCTCACTGCATTCCCTGGTCTAATGCAAGGAATCTCTCTGCCAGCCCATCAACCCAAAGCCCTCTGGACTTATGCTGGGTTCAAGAGCCCTTTTCTCAGCTTGTGTCCTACAAGCTGGAAGCAAAGCCCTGGGCTGGCACCTGGCACAAGGGGCTGGCACTTGGCTCACGTGCCATACTTCTTCCCCAGAGCAGGATCTGCAGAGCTGCCTGCATGAGGCTGAAGCTCCAAAGACACCTCCCCCTGCTCCCAATTTCCAGCCTACAAAGAGGGTACTGGTCGCAGCTCACAACTGAGGAGGAAAAAATTCTCCTGGCTGTGACCCAGAGGGCTCTTGTCCCTGATATCCCCCAGGGCTGCTGAGGGAGTCGATCGTGGCAAACAGTTCTATGATCCCATAGTGAAACACTCCTACACCTCGCCCATGTCCATTCTGTGGCAAGCACCAGGTTCTTTACCTGGTCACTGCATCTGCACCTCCCCAGGATGGCTCCAGTCACAGCCTGGACGCCTCACAGGGGCTGGTTTGCCCCCAGCACTCACCGATTTGGAAGGGACATACGCGTAGGGGAGGCTCCTGTCCTCGCACATGATGGGGATGTGGCAGTACACATCGATGGGCAGCGTGTCCCCAGCCAGCACCGTGATTCTGCAGAGAGAGCCGTGTCAGTGGCAGGGCTGGACGAGAGGGGCCGCGGGCCGGGGCTGCACTTACCCCTTCTCGCCCTTGTTGATGAACTTCTGCACCTCCTTCACACCGCGGCGGATCTGCTTGTGCTTGGCCGCTGCAAGAGAACCACGGAGTGAGGGGCTGAGAGAGAACCACGGAGTGACGGAGGGGAGTGAGGGGCTAGAGAGAACCACAGAATGAGGAAGCGAGGGGCTGGAGAGAACCACGGAGTGAGGGGCTGCACCACGCCATCGCCATGCCCCAGCCCGGCCCCGCCTCCGCCATATCCCGGCGCCGCCAGACCTTTCCTGATGCACTTGTAAAGCTTCCGCGTGAGCTTGCGGGACGCGAGGGGCTGCGCGATGGGGTTGAGGAAGTCGAGCTGCTCCCGGTACGAGCGCTCGGGAGCCGCCTCCGCCTCGGCCGCCGCCTCGGACTTGTCCCGCGCCATGGCCCGCGCCGGCCGCTTCCGCTGCCGGGGCACGCGCCGCGCCGGGGCGGGACACGCGGCTCTCCGCTCCCCGCCAGCCAATTGGCAGCTGCGCTGGCGCTGACAGACAGCCGCGCTGGCCAATGGCAAAGCACCCATTTACCGGTTCCGCACCCCGGCCCCGCCCTCCGTCCCATTGCGCCGGCTCCGATCCCAATCGCAGTTCCAGCCCCGGCTCCAGTCCCGATCCCAGTCGCAGTTCCAGTCCCAGTGCTGGCCCCAGTCTCAATTTCCGTCCCAGGCCCGGCCCCAGTCCCTGTTCGAATTCGAGTCCCAGCCCCAGTCCTGTCTCGATCCCAATCCCAGTTCCAGTCCCAGAGTCAGACACGCCAGGACAAGTTTCAACACGGGCCTTTACTGGGTGTGGTCGGTGCTGGTGACGCTCAGCCCACCCCGAGCCCAGCCCACCCCGGGCACGCTCCGGGCCGCTGTGCCCCGGGGTGCGGCCATCCACCCCCGCGGCTGTGCCCAGCTCATCCACCTGGCCACAAACTGCATTTTCTCCCTTGTTTTTCAACCCAGCAAACTTTTCACCCTGTAGGGCTACGTTGCTACTTTTCCCAAAGAAAACAGGAGGCTTTTAACATGGTGCCCCTCCAAGAAACCACTTTGATCCTTATCGCAGTGACCCAGCAGCCACCACTGGGGATAAGGAGCTCTGCCCAAGGCCACGGCAGCACATCCCCCGAGCCCAGCACATCCTGAGCCACAGAGACAACACTGCTCAAAACGAAAGTGGCCTCAGGCATGGCTTGTTACCTTCTCCCTCACTCCAGCCTGTCCCTGGAGTACAGGAGGGCTTCAGCCAAAACCTGCAGCTGCTCCATGACCTCTCGCTGCATCTCCACAGCGATGTGGAACACGTGGTGGTCAGAGCTGTTGTACATCACTGCGTTCTGGAACATGAGCATGAGGTCACACTGGAACTGGATCATGGACTGAATGTGTCCCTTTGCCAGCCTTCTCTTTATGCTGGTTAAATCCATGGGTCTAGAAAAGAGAGAGAGAAGGAGAACTGAATTGCAACCCAGGGGAAGGCATCCTTTGGGCTCTGCATGAATGTTATTATTCTCATTTCAGGGTGGCCCTGAAAGCAGAGCTATTTTCAATCAATTTTATTGCTCAGGACAAAGAGGGAAAGTGAGAAAGGCTTTTCTTCCAAGTCAGACAAAAGTTAAGTTCAGCCAATGTGACATTTGCTGTCCAACCAAGTTGGCAGGTCATTAGCAGTCACCTCTGAAAAAAAAGTGATGCTGAGCTCCAGAGAAGGCAAGCGGTAATCAGTCTTCATGAAGTCAGTCCAGGTCTTAGTGGAAAAAGAAAAGTTACTAAAATAGGTATCTATTAAACCCCCTTAAAATCGAATGGTGCCACCAGCAAAAATAGCAACGCTGGTAAGGGGAACACGATGGGGAATAAATATTACTTCCCTTATTTTGACAGAATGGGAAAATGAATGGCTGCAGAGAGGACAACTGTGACCAGAATAGAACATGATTCAGCTCTGAAAAATGCCCTTAATCTCTCTGGGAAATATTGTTATGACCCACTTCTGTGCTGAGAGTGAAACATCTGGGGCGCAGGCAGCGGGTGAGGAGGGGGCATTGCCTGAGGCACATCCCAGCATGGGGAGAAGGGACTAATGAGCTGCAAGGAGCTGGATCCCCTGCCCAGGGACTGTGCCTGGGCTAAGCCATGCAATGCCTGCAAAGGGCAGGCACAATTCCCACCAGGTCCAAAGTTAGTGCAAGCTTCCAGGTTCTAATTACCCAGAAGGGAGTTTTAATAAAAGAAATCAGTGGGAAATGCTGGTGACAGCCAAACTCTGGAAAAGGAGGAAGGAAGCCATCCCGCTGGGCATTTTGGAAACCAAAAACAACAGAAAAGAACCAGAGAGAAATCAACTAGTGAGCATTTCCTCCACAAACTCACCTCTTTACCACATCCCTGTATCCAGGGGCTTGTTTCTCTGACACTGGCTTCAGGAATGGGCTGCTGTATCTACAAGGACAAGGACAAAGAATGTTCTGTGCCTGCCAAAGGCAGCACTGGGACATGAAGCAGTGCTTCTCTGTCCCTGCCTGCCATGAGGGCCATAGACAGTGCTGTGCCAGCTGTGTAGGAAGCAGCACTTGGGCTCTGCCACATTAAGCAGAGGAAATAAATATGCAGTGTTCTCTCCAGCTCTGCAGCACACAACTGTTCCTAAAGCAAAGCCCTGGAGAGACAGCCCAGCCTCTAGGGAGGGGAGGACAAGGCCTGATGACACAGGAGCTGGGACTCAGGGCGGTGTGTTCAGGACATGTTGATCCAGCCCTCTGCTCCCACCTACCTGTGACTGGCTATCATCCTCCAGATGGTCAGGAGTGTTTTCTTGAGGAGCAAATGCTGGAGGGGGTTATTCCAGCTTGGCTGCACCCTGTGAAGGCATTGCCAGATTATCACACTTGAAACAAAGTGGGAGGTGACAATTCTGCTGGCACCCACCACATCCACAACCTTGGAGTGTGATGGTGGGAGCGTCCTCTATGGGAACACAAAAGTAAACATCCAGAATGCAGGAAGATGCAGGGCAATCGGTAAAAACAAAAGCTGAGCTGAAGGGCAGGATCAAACTGGATAGAAAACCACGTGCTACTCTGCAGTTTAGAACTTTACTGAGGTGGTTTTATGAAGTTTCTCATCCCAACCTCCCATGTCTTTCCTTTGAAAGGCAGCCCAGATGATCACACGTGGCAGAGCCTGCATGTGACAGATATACCTGCACCTGCTTAAAGGAGGTTGGTAATACCTCCCTCAGGAGCTGGACTGTGCATTGCCTGACAGAACCTGATGCCCAGCCTATCTGCCTTGAGGAAATGCATATTTTCCATTTAATCTCTACTCTTCTCAATTCACTGTAGGATCAATGCCTCAAAATGCTGGCAGATCCACAGAGATAGCACAAGTTCCCTCCTGTTCTCCTTGGCTATCTCACCTTCCTGGATGTGACCCGTGCCATACACTTGTTCTCATGTGTGACAAGGGAAACGACTCTGTTCTGCTGCACCTGCAAGACAGAACCAGCTACTTACAGGTGTGTGTTGGGAGGGCTTGTGGAGTCCAGCACCGGGGCTGCAGAGGTGCTGCCACTGTTGTCTTCGTCCTGGACTTGAGCACTCATCTCCTGTGCATCCTGCTCACCTACAGCTTGTTCTCCAGGTGACTCTGGAGTCTTGTCCTGAGGAGCACAGAGGAGTAGACATCTAAAATGGCAGCCTGAGATAAAGGACCTGAGTCCTTTATCTAGAAGCCAGCCTGCTGCATCTCCCTTTACTGCATCCAGGCTCAGCTGGGAGCTCACTTGCTCTCTGTTATTCTGAGGATGATGTTTGGCCTTACTCAGACCTTCCCTGTGCTGCTCAGCGCTCAGTAACAGCTGGGTCTGAGCTCTTGGATCCTATCCACCTCTGGCTAACACAAACCCTGTGGAGCTGCCCAGTGTTGTGTCTGTCTGCTCTCTGGGAAGAGTCATGGATGTAGAGAGGGCAATCAGCAGCTGAGGTAAGACTGCCTCAGGCTAGTTAAAGCTCGAGATACAGATAACAGGATCCCCTAGAGCACAACAAGGTTGTTTCCCCAGAAACTCCCACATGAATATGACAGGGAATAGACTCATCCAGGAAGAAGAGTGGTGCTGTTGTGCTAATTTGCCAATAAAATGTAGAGTGGCAGGAGAGGGAGGCTTTTTGAAGTCCAGATGTGGGATTATATGCAGGGGCACCTCAGAATCCTCAACAGATCTGAAGCATGGGCAGACTTCTCAGGAAGAAACTGGACATTGTGCTGTGTTTGGTTTTGACCACTGGCAGAACTACGAGGGAACTGCTGTTAATAACAGCAGTTAAGAACAGAGTAACTTCTGGGAATAACGCTGTTCTGTCTGAAGAGGTGAAAAACCTGAAAGTTACTTGACTCCAGTGTCTGAGTTTTCAAGGGAACAAGTGTGAGTGTGGAAAAATGACATCGTTCTTCCACTGCTACGTTACCTGTCCCAGGAATACCTCGCAGGCTGGTTGAAGACCACAGCCCCCTAGACACAGGACTGATGCAAACCCAGGCTAAACAGTGCCTGCTTCCAAGACATGACGGTCCCCAGGGGCAGATGGTTATTGCTGGCACAGCCACATGGGCCTGAAACCAGCCAAGCTGTGCTGCAAAACACAGCAATTAGAACAAGGCAAGTATTCCAGTCTTGCCTTAAACCTGAGAGCAGCCTGCCAGCTCTCATGAGTCACCTTTACACTGCCAAGGAGCAATTCCTCCAACTCACATCTGAGGGTTTGATCTGTAAAAAGCTTCCTGTTTATAAAGATACACAGTCATACATAAAAACTACCCTTCCCTCTTATATTTCTCCTGCGTTCCCCTCCCTGCTGTCTCCTCCTGTGTGTCCCTGCCTCCCTGGGACTCCCCCATCTCTTCTAGAGCTACTTTCCTTCACTGTCTCGTCTCTCATCCAGGACCAAAGGCTCTTTTAGGACCACCACTACCCTACCCCTCTTTCCAAGAAGTGTTCTTTCTCATCTTCTGCCAGAATGTGTAGTTGACTTCTCTCTGCTCCCAAGACTGCTGTTCCTGTGGTCTTTTCCTGGCACCTCACATCTTCCCCATCATTCTGCTTCCCTAAGCCACAATAATCCCACTGAGTCTGTGATGACTCTGTGCTGCCAGTGCAGAGAGATTCCAGCATCTGGGTTACCTGCAACACAGTGATTTATTACTTCAAATTGTGAAGGCAAAAGGGAGAAGAAATAAACAGCACAGATGCTATTTTTGCATTCACTCATGAACGCCTTTCCATTTTTAGGAATACTTGCAAAGCTTCTGATGAAGCCCTATGTTATTACAGTGTCAGTTCACTGACATTTCTGTGCTTTAGGGTGAGCTGTGTTTTGGCAAAACAGTTCCCTTGTTGCAGTGCCAGCTCCAAATGGGAGGAAGGGCTGGGCTTGGGCCAGGGAGCGAGTGAACCCAGGGCATTTGCTGTGCCCCCAGATTGTTTCTGTGTGTAGGGATGGTGGAGGCCCTGAAACCCCCTGATGTTTCAGGAAGGTCTGAACTATGCTGCCCACCTTCCTGTCATCCAAACAGCCCTACCTCGAAAAGGAACTGGAGAAGATTGTTGCTTTCATATGGCTTCTCTGCCTCTTGGTAATCTTCACTATCATCCTCCCAGAGAGGCTCACTCAACTTCAGCTCACAGTCTGCTTCTTGGGTGCTCTCCTCTACCTTCCCCACAGCCATGTCTTCAGTATTTCTCCAGCTCCTCGTGTCCAGATCCAAGCTTGAATCCCAGTTGGGAACAGGCTGGAAGCCACTATTGTGTGACTCCCAGGATTGGCCCATCTGCAAACAATAAAAAGAGAAAGCAATTTATTTGTATCTAGATCCAGAACTGCCAAGCCCAGCTTGTTTCATGACACACTGTGAGAGCCCCAGCACAGGAAGGACTCTGAGGTGAGCAGTCTATACCTGCTCAGTCTAAACCTGAGCCCTACACACAGCATGTGGCAGGGCTGCAGCTCTGCAACACAAACTGCTGCTTCAGAGCAACTGCATTACAGGTTTTCTGGTGCTTTTGCTGTGCCCTTCCCCTGCCCAGGGGGTGGTGGGTCACTGTGCTCAGGGCTTGCTGAGCTGGCTAGAAGCACGTGGCTTTGATAGATGCTTCATGTTTAAGGTGCTGAAGGCATCAGCAAGGTCAATCTGAGTCCTGACAGGGCTCCTCAGCTTCTGACTGTTGTGAACAATTTGTGACTCCAAGGACAACTCACTGAAATTCCTTTGCTTCCCCTTGAGAACCTTTTATACTGGAAATAACTTATCACAAAGCTTACAGACACTTTGTTTTTAAAGTGACAGGTGTGATTTAGCTGGATGGTGATATCTCATCTACCTGAGTCAGAAGAATTATAACCCTGCACAGATACGCACTGACAGAGGACAGTTCTACATATTTCAGAAAATAAAAATTAGCAATCTCTTAAGAAGGGAGAAACCATTAATTTCATCTCTGTTCATTAGTCCATGCCTAAGTATCTTCTACTGCAGTAGTCCACTAAGATTTCTCTAAGCCTGGGGAATTGCTTGCAGAGTCACAGTAACAGTAAGTGATGTTAGAAAATCTGTATCTTGCCCCTGAATGGAGCTGCGTGGATGCTGCACCTATGGAGAATTCTATGCATTAATTAACAGTGTCTTTAGAGTTTTCAGTTAATTACGTACAACCTAATTTTTTCAGAGTTTTGAACAAGAACATTTCTCACTGACTGCCTTTTGCACTCTCAGGACTGCTAGCACAGCTCCAAGTACAGCTTATGGTGCATAATTGAGAGAAATAAAGAATCCACTGGGTTTGGGGATGAGAAAACTGGTTTGCTTATTTCCTGAACTTGCCAGCAGAGTCAGGATCTGAAAGCCTGTCCTTCCAAAACCTCTTTCAAAGTTAACTTCAGTGGAAGCAGAAGAAATGAGGTAAGAGATAACATTACCTGCTCTCAGCTTCCAGAGTTGGTGTTGGGCAAGGAGCTGAGCAAACTGAGATTTCATCTGAAGAGGAACCCTGTGCCTAAAGCACTGTCCTGCACCCTCAGCAGAGCTGGGCACACACAGAACCAGCCACTGCAGCTCAGCTGAGGAACAGAAAACCCTTACCCAGGGTAATCTGATCCCTTATGATCATCTTTCTGTACTCCAGTTGAGAGGGTTTAAAACCAGAAAGACCAGGGAACTTGGGCATAAGCACTGATTAAAGAGATCTTCAGCCTTATGTTCAGTTTTCCCAGACCTTGGAAGACTCAAGATGCCAGAAAGCAGAACAGGAGCTTTAGTGCAAGACACGATGAGGGAAATAATCCCAGGCTGCTCAGCTCCACACCAATTCTGGACCAAATGATACAGACTTCAAATTTTAATTAAGAACTGTCTGACAGTTCTTAATAATGTTGGCCACATAAGTCACCAGCAAGGAACCTTTCTCAAATTGGAAAGTTTTAGTTCGCTTTGCAGAGATCAGACACTGCACAACCCTTGCTGATTTGAGAAAAAGCTGTTAGAAATCAAGAAGGCAGTCTTTAAAAAGAACTTACATGTCAAAACAAGAAAAATGATAAAAGCCTGAACTCTAATAAATGAAATCTAGGATCCACATAAAGTAGGCAAAAAAAAAAAAAAAAGGAAAAACAGAACAATTTGCTAAAGACATAAAAGCAAATAAAAACAACAAACCCCATCAAAAACATCAGAAGCAGAGAACTGACAGATGATCAGTGGCGATGACGCATGATCAGTGCCAAACATCTCAGTGGAAAATAGGGGCAGTTGGAAAAACCAAATTAATCATCATTATCAGCAGTGCCACAGAGGAGATCACATGAGACCTTCTCTTGGGATAGGTCTGAGAGACGGTTTCTAATTAAAATGTCAACAGGGGAGGTTTTAGAACAATTTAAGGGAGTGGGTAAACCTTAGAACCCATTGGGATTCACTTGTGAGTCTTAAAGAAGCTTAAATATAACGTGACCAATCCTACGCTGTGTAACCTGTCATTTAAATTTAAGAAGAAAACCAGAAAGGGGTGATTGTTTTATCTGTCTGTAAAAGGGTGGGTGTTGGGAGATAAAGCACAGTAAAACATCAGCTCTGTACCAGACAGATTAGAACAAAGTATTAGGAAGAACAGAATTAGTAGTCAGAGCACAAGATGATGAACTGGGAAAGAGGCAATGGGGTTCTGTAGAGAAAATCATATCTTAAGAGTTTTAAAGCTCTTAGACTATTAAAAGGTCATGGGACAAGGGAAAAGGCTGAGAGAAAAATACCTGTTTAAGAGAAGAAACCAAGGATAGGAAGGACAATTAACCAGTAACCAAACCAAATGATTTTCAGCATTTCCACATCGTTCTTGGTGAAAATACACCTCAGTGATACATGGAACTCAAAACAGCAGGCACAGCCAACTTCAACAATAAACTTGTGAAAATAAAGAGCTCTTACTAGGCCAGGTAACAATGCCTCTGGTCTTAATCCCAGTGACTCAGTTTCCTGAAACCTGTGTAACAGAAAGCTGCACCCTGTACATGCTGCAGAGTGTATAACACTCCCAGCTGCTGCAAAGCATCAAGGATGATACTATTTTGTTCGTGGCTTTTTTTCCCCATGGAAGGTTGTGGGGGCAGAAAACACTCAAGTTTCCTCTCACAGGTTGTATGAGCAGAAAAGAAGGTGGCAACTTGGAAATTCTCACAGAGAACTTCAACCTCCATGTTGCTTAGGAAAAGGACTGTAATTTCCAGTATAAACTGCATAAACTCAAATGTGAAACCAGGTACTGGCAATCCTGCCTGCAGCTGCTGGGATCACAGACTTCCACTCTCACTAGTGTAGCCTTCACAGATCTCCGGGGAAAAGAATGTACAGTACTTTTCAATGCGTTTTCTCCTAAGGGAAGCTCCAACAAGACTGTGTTATTTAACTTCTCATGGTTAGATTTCCTGTATCATCACAGTTGTGCTGTATCCTCACTCACTCAAGCGGAGAATCTTCCTCTCCATCCAAGCATTATGGAACATTCCTGTGATTAATGGACAGTCTGTAAGGCCAAAGCTCTGCCATGTGTGTCTTGGTCTACGGACAACTGGAAGAGAATTATAGTTGCAGATATTCAAGGTGGGTACACAGGCTTGTTCCACAGGGTTGCTCCCTGCAGAGCTGCGATGCTCAGTACACTGCACACCAGTTTGTTCCCAGACTTTAATATACATCACATTTACACATCACTAGTAAAAATCTGTACACTTCACAATACAGTACATACGAGCCACCAGTTGCTAGCTAACACCAGAACACTGATGAAGCCCAAGACAACTGCCTTAAAACAGGCAGGGGGGGCTAGTCTTCCCCTCTGGGGAAGTTTCTTTGGGATACATATTCCAACGAGACAGTGCTTTCCAGAGGGGCAAGTGAAGAAGGTGAACCAGGTCCCAGAAGTGGACCTGCAGCTTTTCTTCCTCCTCCAACAGCTGTTAAGAGCAGCCTGCTTGCACTCCAGCTCCAGATGCCAAGTGCTGGGATTCAGCTCTGTGTGCCTGTAGCATCATTTCTTCATCTTCAGGTCTGCCTCGATGGCGCAGCGCCGCCCTCTGGTGCCTCCGTCCTGCTCACAAGGCAAACAAACACAGTTACACAACCTGACACCAGCGCTCTGCTCCCTCCAGCACAGGGGGAGGGAGGGAATTCTGCATCTGGCAACAACTTTTCATGCCTTCCAATCAGGAGAAAGGGAAGCTGTCCCAAAGGCGGCCTGGAGAGGCCTGCCTGCAGACCTACCTAAAGATTGCTCTGGACACAGCAGGGTGCTGGGCTTGGCAGCATGTGTGCACTGCTGGAGCCAGGGCAGAGAGAGGCAACATGACTCTTGCCCAGACAGATGCTTTTGGAGCCTGGAGAGCACAGGCTTTCTCCTAAATGGCAGATTCTAGCTTAAGGTGGGGAGAGGAAACTGCTGACTAACCTACCTTATCAGCTGCTGATCCCTATGGCAAGTGCTCCTCCAGCTGAGTGACCCTGGCACTAGCTCCCTAGTTTCTTGGCATAACTCCTTTCCGTGAGCAGAAGGTGAGCTGAGAGCTTCCTTTGATGCGCTGCCCTCTCTCTCTGGCTGACATGCTGACTCTCCTGGAGTACTCCTCTGTCTTTAGATACATGTGAGAAATAAGAACAACTTCCTCTCCTCTCTCCTCCCCGCAACTCAGAGACTTGGGGTTTCCCAGAGGGAATATTTTTCCAAACACTTCTGGATCACCACAGGCACAGAGCAAGGTATTTCTGCAGAGTGTCTTATTTACTTTCTGGACCAGGAATGATAAAGGAGTACACAGATGACTCCTCACTCTCCCAAGACCTGTTGTACTGCCTCCGACGTGTGGAAGGGGCAGCTGCATAAACATGAGAGATGTAGGAAATACAGGTCTGCACCACTTGGTTTGTCTTCCCACTTACATGGAAAGAAAGCAGGAGAGAAGTTGTGAAAAAAAAGCAAAAGCAGATGACAAAACGAAAACTCTTGGAACCAAAAGAACAGACTGAAGCCCCTCCCGCTCACCCACGCTGAGAATAAGGGACTGAGATGTTTCTTCTCTAAGGATCACAGTGGTGCAGCCCCCAAGTCAAACACACCCCTTGCAGTGCTAAGGATGCTGTGACAGTGCAGTGATCACCCAGACAAGGAGCAGAGCACCTGCCAGCAGAACCTGCTGGAGCCTTTCAATACTTACAAAGAGAGAGAGAAGGAAGGCAGGAGAGCCCATTGGGACACTGTCCTGTTAAAAAGGCCAAACAGAAGGACTTATCAGGCATCAGCTACGGAAATGCACACACCACACAGAAGCACTGAGCCCACACACGAGCATAGAGAAACATGTGCCCCACTCCCCTTCCTGCACAGCATCAGTCTTATGCAGCAGGAACATAAAAACAGACAAAAAGAGGGATACTGCAAGAGTCAGAATGCTAGGAAAGGGATGTTCCCTTCTCAGCCATGGCAAGGCCTGGTCTACCAAACAATTTCTGCAAGGTGCAGTTGCCGCTAGAACTAAGCAGGCAGTCCCTGCTGTCACAGTGTTGTGTGCACCAGCTGAGAGCACCTGAGACCACTTCATCATGTTTGGATGTCTTTACAGAAGAAAAAAACCAAACAAACCTTCACTGCTTAGATCAGTGTGGAATTCAGAGGTTCTCTGGTGTGTTTTACACAGCAAACCAGAGTCGACTGATTCTCTCTCTCCAAAAACCTGACTAGAAAGTGAAGGACATGGCAATTCCCTTCACCTTCCTGCCATATCACACCTCTACCAATACTCTCTTAATTTCCCTACAGTTTTTATCACCTGTTTTTAAAAAGTTATAGAACTGTTGGGATTACAGAAGAAACTCGTGAGACCTGCCTCTTGAATGCTGTACAGGTCCAGAACTGAAATCTAATCAATGGACACATTTGAAGAAAATTTGTTCACATGAAGATGCTGGAACTACTGCAATCTCAAAAAACATTCTGCCTCTCTCGTGTGAGAACTTCATGCACTATCTTGGGATTCTTCAGAAGATCCCAAGTGCCCTTCCAGAGGGTGCAGCATTCTCACCTTCTCTGAAGCATCTTGCTTGCGAGTGGAGTCTCGCCCCCGCAGGCTCTTTGCACTGATCCCTGACTCTGATGTTTGCATCATCAGTTGTGTGGCCAGAAATTGCTGCAAGAAAACCACACTCTGTTAAGATTGGCAGGCAAAACAAGCTCAGTAAGTGCGTGTCAGTTAACTATCACAGACCACAGGCTGGGAATGATTGGGTCAGAGGCAGTTTCAGTTCCCTTTCTGCTGCTCAAAATAAGTTCCCCTATTTACCTCAGAAGCCACAAATCCCAAGGAAGTACAAAACCTCAGTTCAAACTCTGTTAGTCCTGCCAGTTGGGACGTTCTGCTTCACAGGACATTTTAAATGGCATAAATTCACGAGACAGTTTCATGTACACTTTATATCAACATAAACCAGCACAGCCACCCGAAGACGCAGTCGCGTCCCCTGTCATTCACTGTTTTGTTGCTTGTTTCTGTTCCTGAACCACACCCCAGCTCTTGCTGGCCTAAGCATTTCCCTGAAGGAAATTACGTTTGAAATTGGTCTGGGTTGAACCTATAAAAAATTTTGCTGCGTTACTTTTAACTCGCCCACAATCTAGTTCAACTCAAACACCTGAGCAAGCATGAGAGAGATGCAGGGAAAGACAGGTCTCCTGCATTCAAATACATGGGGAGTGAAACTACAGTCTTACATCTATGGACCAAGGCAGATGCTCTGTTCTCAGCTCAGTACTTTACCTGAATCTGCTCCAGGACATCTCGCTGCATCTCCACAGCCATGTGGTACACATCATGGTCAGAGCTGTTGTACATAACTGCATTTTGAAACATCAGCATAATATCACGCTGGAACTCAGCTGTGGTTCGTATCAGTCCGTTCTCAATGTTCTTTTTGATGGTAGATAAATCCATTGGCCTATGAAAGAAATGCAAGCAAAATTGCAACAGGAACACTTAGCTCTTTTCCCTCTTTTTTGGAAACAACCCTGAGTCTGTAACGTTGTCTAGTTAGAGCGTCTGTTTAATTTAGCTGAACAGGTTCTGCCCTAGACAGGCTGTGTTCCTGAGTATCAAAGCCTGGGTCAGAAGACATGAGCTGTCCAGGAATGGTGAAAACAGCCTGAGTGATGCCTCAGGAGAGGCATCTGCCTTCTCCAGGCACAGAAGAAACTAAGGAGCTAGAGAGCAGCCACTGAACTTGAAGTGTTTAGTGGAGAGGTTTCAGGGGCTAGCAGGGGATTCTGCTAATTCTTCCAGAAAAGTCCACTATCTGGGACTGTAAAAAATGCTGATTAAAGAAGACAGCTTTTAGGAATTTCAGAGGTTAATCCTATCCTTCGATAGAAACTGGGAAAAACAGACCAGTCATGTGTCCCCTTACTGATAAAAATGTTCTGTGTAACTCAGTCTACTTTATTCAAGTCAAGGTTCTGTACAGACATGTGTCTGTTACTGAAGACCCACTTCTTGGGGAAACCTGCTTCTGACTGAATCATGTCAGAAAAAAAATGCATTTCAAGTGTTCCAACCTGCACTGTAGGCAAAACCTACATTGTTCCTGCCAGAAATCCCTACACAAATAAGAAACCATACAGAGCTCTAGTGATGGAGAGCTGCTGAGACTCACCTCTGCACGATGCTGTGGTAGCCTGGTGCTATATCATCAGTTACAGGCTGCAGGAAGACATTGGCATACCTGCAGAGAGATAGAGTCCACTTAGTGTCCATCCTTGCTGGTAAGTATTTGTTTCATGCTCTCCTGTTTATTTGTCTGTAACAGTATGATTCATCACCTCCTGGTACCAACAGAGATAAGCCTCTGAGACAGAAGAGTGGAGACTTGTCTAGGATTAGTCACTTCTTTCTGTCAAGACATCAAACTCACTCACCTGTGATTAGCTGCTGCTCTCCAAACTAGCATGATGGCTTTCTTCCAGATCTTCTGGGCCTGTATGGCTTCCTGATCCTCACTGCACACTGAGCTAGGGAGAGAAAAACATACTTCCTTTAGGAGTCTGCACAGTGCCTCAAAGCAGAAACCTCACTGTTTATTTTGCCTTTGACATGCCCACGCTAATCCATGCCAAGTCAGAAGGAAAAAGTGGGAGCTGGTATTGGGGTGCTGTCTGTACACTTGCCCTTGTAAGCAAGGAGAACCAGAAATAATCATCACCAAATTCCCACTCAGCAAAACAAAAACGAGATTCCTACACTCCCTCCACAACTCCCTGACACTCACAACTGTGAGGAGGCTGGGCTGCTGGGGATGGAGTCGGCGAGCGTGTGGGACTGCAGAGGTGCGTTGTGGACGCTGAAACCATCGTCGCTCTCACTCACGGGGGGTTCATTATCCATCTCTGACAGATATCCCTCACCCTGATCTTCCTCTTTGGGTTCCTCCAAACTGGCAGCCTCACTGGCACCGTCCTCATCGTCCTCCTCACCCTGCCCATCCTGAAACACAGAGTCCATGAGCCAGCACAGCCAGCTACAACAGCAACTCAGAGCCTCCAAACCAACTGTGGTTCAGCGACAAAGTGATTTTCCTGTTACCCTGCTGACAACTGTACAGGCACTTCCAGGGAATCCCAGTCTCTCTGGTCTGCCCTGCCTCCTCCCGCAGACCCACAAGCACATACATACACAGCTTTACAGTTTGAAGCTATCTCTCCTTTTGCTCCCACTGCAGACTGCTTACTTCTCAATGCAGAAAGCTGAACACAAGCTTTGCTTTTCAGCAGACAGCAGTGAGATGTTGCTAATAAACTCAAGATCACTGTAACTGAGAATTACCTTCATCTGACTCCTAAACAGGGCTTGGGCCTCCTCCTTCATTGACTCTGTGAAAGAAAGAAATGCAGAAAGGTTGACTCTCCAAAGCAGTCTTCCCTACAAAAGCTCCTGCACCAATGCCTACTGTCCTGCAGTAATTACCACTGTTCCTACATGTATCTTTTGTCCCTCCTCCCCAAAAAACCTGAACCATATCACTGACAACTATCCAGCTAATAATGTTGCATGTAAAAGATTTCCTAGCTGAATTAAGTTACCTGACAGCTCAAATTTGTGCTGAACATCAGCCTGTGAGGAGTCTTCACTCACATTTGGGACTTGTGGAGGGGATGAATCATCATCAGGTGGGGTCTGGAGGGAAGAGAAATGCACAAATCTAGATGTTTGTGTCAGCTTACTTCAGTGAAGGTGTGGGCACATCTCACTCATCCTAACCTAACTCAAGGCAATGAGGTTCACTGAGCACCTTCCCAGCAGCAATTCTGCACATGGGCAAGGGGAGATACACGAAGGTACAGCCTAAAGCAGAGCTGCTCTGCTCATCAAGCACATCAGCAGCATGACTTCCAGGAAAACAGTCAGTCACATCCATTGAAGGTTCACCTTCAGCCCAGCAGTCATCCTTCCTCTAAATTTCTCTCCTGCCTACCACAACTGCTCCTTTCTTTCCCCACACCAGTTCCAGACAGCCTCTCTGCTCACATACCTCTGTCTTCACTGAATTTAGCATTGCATCTTCTCCCTTGGATGACTCTATATTGATTTCAGGAGTCTCTCCTGATGTTAGACCTGCTCTTTGATCTTCTTCTATCTCTTGACTTCTAAGCTCTGGTGTTTCTGTCACTCTTGCCGTTGCTGGTATGGTTTCCTCAGGGCCCAGCTGACTCTGCTCCTGCTCTGCAAGTTCAGTCTTTATTTCTGATGCCAGCTCGCCAATGCCCATTAGGTCTCGAATTCCCTTTGCCTCTGGCTCCTCACACTCCAGTCTCTCCTGCTTCACAGTCACAGACACTTGGGGTATCTGGGCCTGTTTCTCGTGCTCCTGACGAATTGAATGTTCCCATGGGCCAGGAAGGGTCTGAGGGTCATCAGTATCTTCACAGAAAGAAGACAGAGCAGCTTCAACAACTGCTGCATCCAGGACTTCAGGGTGATCGTCTACCTTTATTGTCAAAACAAACACACAGCAGTGCAGACCAAGGTCAGAAAGAAGAATTAGAGAAAAGTTCATGTTATTTGGTGACAAAAAGGTCATGTTATTTCTGAGACAACTGTGGAAAACTCCATGTACTTGTACTGCCTTTTGCAGCCAGACCTGTATCACTCCCTGTGGAGCTTCCCGTGGAGCTTCAGTTTCAGAAATACAGCACCCCTGGAAAGGATACTGTGAGCAGCACTCATCTGTCTGCCAGAGATGTGACCTAAACCCTACCCAACATGAGGAAGAAAGAGATTTCTTTGTGTCCTCTGAAGAGGAGCACCAGACTAAGAGGAGTACCAGTGTCACACTGACAGCAGTGGTGTCATAGAGTCATTTCCTATTGATCTGGAAAACTATGGTGAGAATGTGCACTTTGGAATAGCTATTTCTTTTTTGTTTAAACTAAATTGGTGAACAGCAATTATTTGAGATTGACCCAAATGAATGTGGAGCAAGAGGCCCTGGCACTCTGCTTTGCCCACTCACCTTGTCCTCAATGATGGCTATAATATTTCCAACTGTATCAAAGTCCAGCTCTTCCCCCGTATAGGATACTGCAATATCCATTTTCTCAGCCAAATCCAAATCTTCTTTCCCATCCATGCAGTGATCTTTAGAAGACCCTGCAGCGCTGCCAGCCCCAGAACCCAGGCACTCTTTCTTGATGGAATCAATGATCATGGATATTTCACTGCTGTCCATGGACACTGTCACAGTGTGGGAATCAGACACTGCCTCCATGGAAACACAAGCTTCTGGCTGGCTTACTGCACAAGGATGAGAGGGACAGTCAGAGACCAAGCCAGAGAAGTTCAGCCCACATAAACACTGCAGTGGATAAGATCAAGCACCAACCACAACTATCCCAGGCCCACCCACACCACCACGGCTTAGACAAATAAAAGACAAATATGGGTTTGCTTTCCCACATGAGTGAGATTCCAACCCTTGAACCACAACCCAGCAAACCACCAGCACCCCCACCCAGCAAACCCTGTTTAAAACCACCTGCTTACTCCAGAACCCAGACATAACTATCCTTTTGGCCAGGATGGCAAGTCTGAGGTGCTAAAGCCCAGCTGAGAGCTTGCCAGGCGCTGATCCCATGGGAAGTTCTGCTTTCCAGCAGTGCATGACCTACGAGTGCGTAGTTCAGGAACGCACCTGTGGCTACGCTTTCTGGAGCTGCAGCTGGTGGCACAACGGACGGTGCTGACAGCGTGGGCATCATGACAATAGTTGCCTGGGACACAGGCTCTACGGGGGGTGGCAGGAGCTTAGCTGGAGGTTCGCTGGCAACAGCGGAGAAGGAAGCAAGAGGTGAGGTGAACTGTGCAGGACCAGCTTCTAAAAGCCGGGAAAGCGTAGGAGCACCTAACAGAGAGTAGAAGGGAAAAGCACATGAGCAAGAAGCAGCCACCACTGAAGTCCACAAAGCCACCACTGGGTTCTTCACTGTCTGGTGGCTTCTTCTGGGAAAAGACACTGAGAGATACCTATAAACAGTCCCAAAAGTTGTACAGAGAACCTGCACCAAAAACACCCGACCCCGTTGTGTGTGCAGTCTGAGGCAGAATCATGCAGCTACAGAACACTGTTCACTGTAAGGGCTGGACAGACTAAGCCACACATGCACAGTCACCCTTCCAAAGGCTCATCCCAATACGATTATGGGAAATCTGAAAAACAGCGCTGAGAGAGCCACACAAGGTAAGCCAAGTCATCACAGGAGCTGGGAGAGAGAGCAGGGGGGATCTCTTTGCAGAATTCCTTTTATATCAAAGGTTGCCACTCATTTTAGCTGTAACTTCCAGTCTGAATTTACTCAACTGTCTGGACCAAATTAACAGGTCTTAAAAGATGTGGATAAGGAAAGCTGCTTACTTGTATGGAATTCTGTATAAATGAATGGCATAAAACCGCAGTTGCAGACAATGCGATTAAACCGCTGGTCAGCAAGAGCTGACAAAAACCCCTCACCTTAGGAAGGTTGTTCTGAAAAAGCCCAATGCAAAGAGTCCTGCACTGTCTCTCTCAACCTCACTCTAGGGAACTCACTCTGGAGCTCACAGACCTCTGTGGTCTAACTCTCAAAGACCTCTGAGCTACAGCAGAGGGAAGGCACACGAGTTCTCCAGATCCACAGGGAGCTGAGTTTGACACATTAAGAATCAGATACTAGACCACTTTTTCCTCAGCTCCCTGTCAACAAACCCTTTCTTTCTACAGCGAGATGCCAGCTATTAACCAGTGTCAAACCCAGAAAACCAGACTGCATGGATCAGGATTGAATCAAGTCCAACTGTTTCAGTCACTCTTTTTTTCCATAAGGATTAGAGTCTACTTAAAAAAGCAGGGGTGAGAGGGACGTGGGTACAGAAAGAGGAATACAACTCATAAAGAAGCCCCCAAACCCAGCAGGATAGATGTCCTTCATCTTTCTCCAAAGAGAATTCACAGAGCAGTCTGAAGGGACATCTTAAGGGAGAACTGTATAGGGAAAGGCCCGAGTTACCTGAAGCAGCAGGAGATGCAGGGACAGTACCAGGTGTTGACTGCATTTCCCCACTGTGCAGCACTGGAAGGACACTTCCTACCTCCAGCAGCACTCCTGAGCTGTTCATATGACCAGAAGCCACTGCCATTTCGTTTTCACCGACCTGTCAAAGGAGGACAAAACTGAAGTTTTGGGAGATACCATCACATCAGTGATTGTCTGCCAGATGTGCACTTCCATGAACAGGTCCAGCATTTGCTGTTTCAGCATTTCTTCTGCACTCTGCACCCTGCCTGAGGCCCCTCATACAAGTGCACAACATGAGAGTCTGCATCTAATTTCTGTTCTTCAGCTACAACACAGCTGCAGTGCCACCTCCGAGGTCAGGCCAAATAGATCATTGCTCTACCTCAGTTCCTCTGTTCAAGGACCTCACAATCCTTTAGAGACACGAGTGTCTTTAGACCCTGAGATGGCATGGAAATATCCCTCATTTTGAGTTGAGAGAAACAGAAGTATCAAGATGGAAAGTAACTCTATCAAGGTCAGACAATGAACCTATGATAGACCTTGAAAGAGATGTAAAGCAGTCCTGTTCCCACAAAGAAAATCCAGTCTTCCACAGCCATTACCTTTCCCTGCTCCACTTTGCAAACACAGAACCCACAGAACATTTACCCAAACTAACAAATAGAAAAGGCTGACTAAATCTGACTACTACAAAAATAAAGTCAATAGCCAACACAGTTACTCCATCACAGAAGCACTAACACAGGGAATCCATGCCATGGGCAGGCTGATGGCTGCTGTTTTCAGACTGAGCTGTGAACAGTGTCTGCACCTCCCAAGACTTCCACAGTCACTAACACCACAAGTAGGTTCTCATCACAGTGATTTTAGTAACTGTCTACAACTAGGAGAAAACTGAAACGCTTCAATATAGGTCATAAACCCCATTAAAGTATTCCCTACTCTTATGCTAAGACACATTACAGGTCTTGAAATGCAACTTCCTGCCAAGATGTAAAGAACTGTGGGCCCAAAGTAATCACCAAGAGCAGCTCCGGGAGGTTGATGGGAATGATGCTGACTAACAAGTTCCCTCCCCTAAAGAGAACAATTTCCTCTGGCAAAGCCTGCAACTCCAACTCCTTATGACTGAGGGGAGACAGCCAGTCCTACGTGCTGCACAATCCCTGCAGTCCTGCTGGGAAAGGGTCCCACCTCTGTGGCTCACAGGGGTAATTATACCTCTCAGCTATCACTTCCGCTGGGACTCTCACAAAACTGCACATTTTTAAAAAGTCTTTGCAGATTCCCCTTTTTCAGTGGGAGAGTCTGAAGCAAATTGTTTATGTGCTTGCATATACGAGCAGAGAGCTCCATACCAGCCTGGGGCTTGTGGGCAAGAGACTGCCCTTCTTCAGCAGCTCTGAGAGCAGAGGGGAAGGAGGCGGAGTTGCTTTTTGTCCTAGCATCTTTTTCTGGGGTGAATCATCAGTGACTGGGGTCATGGGGGCATCCAGGGGAGCAGAGCCTGGAGGGGTGTCAGGGATTCCAATGAAGGAGGCAACTGGGGTGCTGGGCAATGTCCCTGGCGTGACCTGAGAAAGAGAAAAACCACACTGTTCAAAGCCACACTCCACCACACGGACCAGCCCCACTTGCTGCTTCCCCCAAGAGCATTGATCCAGCACACCACAGACACCTACTCCATTCACTCGCTGCACCTACTCCAGGCACGTGCCTTCACCCTTTCCCTGCCCTGTAGTGCCATTTCCCAGGCACTCACAGACTGCCTGGCCAACCCACTGATGCCCCTATATGGCCTTCGATCCAGACACCGGATCACCACAGACATGGAAGAGGACATGGATCCCGAGCAGCACCGTACACCAACCACACTGCAGCACTACCGCAGCCAAAGTCTGCAAAGCAAGGCAAGGCCTTCTCCCCAGGCCCCTTCTCCGTGATGGACGCTGAGCCCCATGTCCCAAGCTGGTCTTTCCCTCCTACCTGGGATAAGGATCCTTACCCCTGGACTGGCCTCATCCCCAGCAGGCTGGGACAGATCTCCCAGTGCATATTCCCCTCCTGGGGAGGTCGAGCCGGCGGGGGAACGAACCATCACACCCGTCAGTCGTCGCGGTGGATTCTTAATGGCCTGACGAGCTGGAAGAGAATAGAAACTAAAGTGAGATTCCAGGACTCCATCTTGGACAGTCCCTGAGAGTTGCCTCTGACTTTATCCTGAAGAATCTTAAGAAAACAGTTTATGTTGTAGGAATTTCTTGCATCACACTAGGCTCACTTCCCAAATAATACCAGCTTTGGGTAATGCACCTCTGTTTCAGGTTTCTTTAGTAGCTAGGTATTCACTACCTCCCACCACTGACAGGTTAATTGAATTAACTGCCCCAAGAGTTATAAAGGAATTAAACATTCAGAATAAATGTCTCTCATCTTCAGACACCAGTGAAACCATAGGGAAGACTAAAGGGGTGAAAAGCCTGACATTCTAACACAGAGTTCCTTGCTAATCCTGCTTCCTCTCAGATACACCTTTCCTACAGATTTTGTTCCTTTCTCAGAAGCCTCTGCATTTTGCCCTGTTACAAATATAGTGCTGGAAAGAGAACACAACCTTTCTCTCCAACTCTAGGGTCAAGGAATTCCTACTGCAGGTCTTAATAAGATCTAAGTATTTCCCAGATGTTCTTATGAATATACACATCTCTCCAAGGAAAAGGAAGGCAGCTCATCTCCAGCTTACCTTGATAAGCAGCATCTGTAGCCTTCCTCTTGACTTCTGCCTCCTCCTCCTCCATTTTTTTCTTTCTGTATACAGAATCAAAACCTGTTAGACAGTGTCTCAGTTCCTCCTTCACAATCAGTTTACTGACCCCCCCGTCCCATTATCTCGGGACAACACTGAACTGCCCCTGTGGATTTGGGCTCAGTTCCCCTGAGGAGGGAAGCAGAGCCAGAGAATGACACACTAGGCAGGAAATTTCACTTCCAGCTGATTATCAAAATGGATGCTGCAAACCATCACCAAGCTCTTTACTGAGCAATTCCAAACGATGTTCCACACAAGCTGGTATCCCCTGAGTTAAGCTAAGTCCCCCCTCAGAGGCCAAAGCATCTGCCCGGCTGCTGCATTTCTCTTCACCCAAAGTACACAAAACAAGAGATGCCTGACAGAGTGTCAGGGAACTACAATTTCAGAAGAAAGCACAACACGGAAATAATTAAATAACCCACATCATAATCTCATTGCACAGCTCCTCCAGTCTGTTATCCATGTGTCCGGCCTGGATCAGCTCTGCATCCTTCTTCAGTTGCCTGTAATCAGAAAACCCTCTTACTTACTGAACAGGAAACCCAAAGCAGCATTTTCACCCCAATCACCATCCCACTTAAGACAATCTTTTCAGGATAAGGTTCTCAGATGTGCCACAGCTTAACATCTCTGCCACGTACCTGTATTTTTCCTGTGTTTCTTTAATAATTTTTTTCAATTCCTCAACCCTTTCTGCAGTCAGTTTCCGCACAATAACATCTTCCACAGTTTCCACAACTTCTCCCTTCTCACCACGTTTTCTCCTATAAACAGAAAAAAAAAAGTTATATACAAAACACAGAAAACTCAGTTCTCATTTCATAAATGGCTGCTGTATGTTACTCCTGACACATTCATGCACAAACAAAAAAAAAATCAGCTTCCTCCAATTCCCTGAAATGGTCTTGGACAGTACAATCTCTTCTGAAATTTTTATCTAGTGAACCCAGTGCTAAAGATTTCAGGAACAGATCAAAGATCTGTGCAATAAAAATTCTCAACCTGAAAAAAACCAATCATTCCCCTTCAGAGAAGATTCTTCTCTACCCATGAAGAAACATCTATTTTTTTTCTGATTAACTCTACTAAAGTCATTTCATCTCCAGTGATGAAGATCATTCAGCACTACTACAAACAAATACTACTTTGAGACATCCCACCTTTAAGTTAATTTGATGTGAAGTCCCCAAACAAAACGCCTGGAATTAAGAGCAATAAATATCTGAGACCACAAAGCTGTAGTGAAACCATTGAGAAAAAAGCTGTAAAAAAGCACTGCAAAGTAGGGACAAATACAAAACATCTCCCCCTCTTGCTCCTACTGTCTTTTCTACCTCTACTCTAAATTATAAACTTATGTGTAAAGCTTCTGATCAGTAAGACTAACATGTAGTGTTTTATTCCAGACAAATAAATGTCACCTTCCCCATCTGCCACACCCTGATCCCACTGTCCACCCACAAAAGCTATCACAGCTGAATTTTCTCATTCCTGAATGCTCCTTTAGGGAGGAGTTGGCTGGGGAAGAAAGGAAGTTAACAGTAACAAGGACTTTGCTATTAGAACCGATGAGTCTCCCCAGAGTGCTGCAGACTGCGCTTGGGTCAGACTTTGTACTCACTTGGGGGTCTCCGTGGTCTCCAAGAGCTCTGAATACTGAGATGCACAGTGCTGAGAAGAGACAAAGGAGGTCAGAGGACACTAAAGAGTCAGCTTGAGCTAACACCTATCAACAAAGTCCACAGGGCACTCACTCCCACTTCTTCAGAGGCCCAAGGTTTTATGAACAAATCCCACAGTTTTCTCCAGAGTTTCCCTCAAGGCTATAATTTAGTGTAGCTCACAGTGAGGAAGCAAAAACAAAGCTAAAGAACAGATGCTCCCAACTAACAATACAGAAACCAAAGCAAGCAAAAGCTGCAGCTGTAATATTTCCATCTGTGAACATGAACCAAAATATTTAATCGAAGAAGACAAAATAACATTACATCAAGGCCAGTTCCAAAGCTCAACAGACACAGTAAGCAACATAACAACCCCAACTGTCCCTTACACGACAAAAGTCCCAGGTGCTGGCTCAAACAGCAGGACACACCAAAATACATGAGCATCCACAAATTTCTAGGGCATGGAATTCTACACCTTAAATCATATGCCTGGCGAAGAATCTCTTTAGTGAGACTTACTTATTAATTGTTTACTGGACAAAGCATGGAACAATTAATCCTTATTCATCCTCAACAGGGCACTTCTGATTATGCAGAGATCTGGTGTATTCCTGTTACTCATCTTTCCATGTTAAGAGTTCTACCTTACTTAGCCATCCCTCACAAGGAAAGCTGTTTCACATCTTTGATCATCCATGTCTTTTTCTTAACTTTATCCAACTGGACTGCGAGCTCAAGTTTAATTTCAGAAACAGAAAAACAGTATTAGATTTAAATAATTTTTTTTTTTCCAAATTAATTTTGCTACATGTTTTTAAAACAACAAATACATTCCCTTAGGCTTTATCTATCCCTTTGCAGAACTCATTTTTTTCCAAGATTCAAATATGAGTATCTTACCTTTTGGGAAAACCAGTCAGGTGGACGCCCTGGCTCTGCAAAAGGTTTGATGGCTCTGCTGACTGAGACCCTGCAGGAGGGAAATGGCAAGTCACCATCACTTTCTTCCCCAACTACCACTCAGAGAAAAATTGACAAGCTGTCTTGACATCATTGAATAACCCCCTAAACATGATAAACTCACCAAGGAGCTGCTATGTTTGGGAATTACTACAGTATAAAGTACAAGACTTGAAAATATTTGCCTGCTCCTAATAAAAAATACTTTTGCTCCTTTGCTTTGAAAAGCAAGTTTCTAGATTCTGATTATGTGACTATATTTCCACAAACACCTTACTTTTGTAAGGGGAAAAAGGTAGTAAAACAGAGCTACAGGTTCAGTGCACAGGAATCCGCTACCAAGTATCCTTCTTGACCACAACTCACCTCATCCAACTTATTAACACAGAATCAGAGAATCACCTAATGGTGTGGGACCATTAAGGGACCTTACAGATCATCTTGTTCCAGCCCTCTGCTGTGGGCAGGGACACCTTCCACTATCCCAGGTTGCTCCAAGCCCTGTCCAACCTGGCACTGAACACCTCCAGGGATGGGGCAGCCACAGCTTCTCTGGGCAACCTATGCCAGGGCCTCACCACCCTCACAGGGAAGAATGTCTTCCTAATCTCCAATCGAACCTTTACTCTGTTGGTTTGAAGCCTTATCCTGTCACTCCATGTCCCTGTCCAAAGTCTCTCTCCAGCTCTCATCACTCTTTATTTTAACACACCTCTGCTTTCACACAACAGTTATGAAGGCAGCAAAAAGCCTGTCCAGGTACATCTCTAACACCTTTGACACCCCATCTTTGTTCTGAACAGAGGTGGGGGGGGACAGCCCCGCGCTTTGCCCCGGGTACCCGGTGCCTCGCACACGCTCAGGTTCCCCGCTCTGTGCTCCCGTACCAATTCTGGTCGCCGCTGCGCATGACGGAGGAGGCCAGGCAGAGCTTCTCGCGGATGGACCAGGGCTCAGTGGGGCCGGCGCTCAGCAGCTTGTGCTCTGCGGGACAGGGCAGGAGTGTGCGGGGGCAGCACCCGGGAACACCGGGACGGGACCCCGGGACAACACCCTGGCCCCGCCCCTCCTCCCGAAGCCCCGCCCCTCCCCCGAACCACTGTGCCCGCCCCCCGTGCACCGTTTTCCCCTACCCGGAAGGCCCCTGGCAACCGCTCCGTTCTTTTCGGGCCGTTCCTCTACTCCCCTCCCCGCCACAGCCCCGCCGCCGCTCGCTCCCCGCCGCCGCTCCCGCCCGTCCCCGCACTCACTGCCAGTCCCCGCCGCCATCTTCCCCGCCCGGCCCCGAGCAAGGTGGGGCGGAGCCGTGCGCAAAGCCCGCCGGGAGGTGCGCGAGCGCCACTCCCCCTCCCTCTCCCCCGCCCCGCCCAGCGGCCAGTTGGTCGGGCTCCGCCCCCGCTGCCCCAGCAGCGGCCGCTGATTGGCCGTAGCGCGCGCGCGCCGTGTCCCCATTGGCGGAGCGGGCGGGCGGCGAGGTTTGAAATCCCGACAGTCGGCGCGGGGCGGACGCGAGGGGCGGCGGGGCCAGAGCGGCGTGAGGGGCGGCCGGCGGCGGCGGCTGCGGGTTCGTGTGCGTGCCAAGAAGCCCCGTGCGGCAGGCTATACCTGTACGGGCAGGCCCTGCGTGGTGCTCTCTGCTGTGTGCGTTGTGGGGGGCGACCCGTGCGGAGCTGAGTGTGAGTTTGTGTTGGGGATCCAGTGTGGCGGTCGGTGTGTGCATTAGCTCTGTTTGATGGTGTGTGTTTGGGGTCCTGGGTGGTGCTTGTGTGTGCAGGGGGTGTATTTGGGGTCCCGTGTGGTGTTTGTGCAAGAGGTGTGTTTGGGGTCCTGGGAGGTGGTGAGGGTTGTGCAGGTTTGCAGCAGCATCCTGTGTGTCTGCGTGTAGAGAGGGTTCCATGGAGCAGTCTATGTTTGTGGGGATTGATGGATGTGGTAGCAGGGTGTACCTGTGCAAAGCTAGGGCTGCTGTAACATCACCCTGTCCTGTGCCCCTTTTTCCCCAGGAACTGTGTGAGACATCATGGCAGAAGCACTTACCTCCCCAGGGCTGTTCTCTGACGATGAGGTTGCAGCTTCCCCTGTGCTTGAGTCCACAGCAACTGGGTTTGGGGCTGATTTGCGCAAAGACCTGCTGTCAGAGTTCTCTGCCATCTCCCCAAATCTGGAGAGCTCCCAGGTGAGGTTGGAGCTCTTCTGTCACGAACAGGGCAGTGCTTTCACTCGTGGCTGCTGGTCTCTGTACAAAGCTGATGTGATGCGGGAGCAACAGAGACTCTTCCAAAGAGGCTGGAACAAATTGTTGCATTGTGGGGAGCAGTTCCTCTTAGGAGCAGTGGACTGTGAAGGGCACAGTCAGCGAACGCCTCGTAACAGTTGGGAGTCCCTTGGTCTGGGGGCTGGTTTTGGTGTCAGGTCTTAGGGTTGCTGGTCTGATTCATTAGATAAACAAAGAAAAATGCTGGTGTGCTTGGAAATGCCTAAGAAAGCTTCTGGCATTGCTGGTGTTTTTGGGATCAGAGAAGTTCCCGAACACTGACTGGGGTAGCCAATATGTGTGTTCTGTTACCTGTTCTGATGGGTGGTTGTGTGCTGCCTCTCTGGCTGCCATGTTTAACCTGTGCTGATTTTTGCAGGCCGTAACTGAAGACAATAATGGCAAATTAAAGGTCTATCTAAGAGTTCGACCTCTGAAATCTACAGAAGTGGAAAAAGGGGAAGACCAGGTGAGATACCAAATGAAGCAGGTTTTGAGCTGGCTGTGTGCCTGCTGGGAGAGGCTGTTGTCCTTTACTGTCTATGCTGTGACCACTGTAATAATGGGTTTTATGTGTTCTTTAGGGCTGTGTCTGCATTGAGAACTCAGAGACCCTTCTTCTAAAAGCTCCTAAGAACTCCTTCACCATGCGGTGCATGGAACGTGGCGTGGGACAAGCGTTGCATAGGTTCTCTTTCACTCGGGTGGGTAACTGGGACAAACCATCCATCTGGAAGTTTTCTGAGCTTAAACCAGCCTTACAGCTTGAAGAGGTGGCTTATTCATACTCACTGATCTCAAGGCGCACTGCCTGAGCTCTGCAGTCTCGTACAATCCTCTCTACGTCAGTTTTTCTGTTGCTGTTTTCTTAGTTTTTCTCTTTTTAAGCTGCTCCTGACAGCTTTTTTTGGCAGCAAATGCCAAACTCTTGTTTTGCTCATGAGCCTATAAACAGGCTAAAGGCTGCAGTGATATCAAATGTTACTGGATTAAGCAAAGGAACAGCCTGTTTTTGTAAGGGGCTCAGCTGGAATTCCTGGTGGGTTGGTTGCTCATGGCTAGTGGAGGGAAAAAGGACTGTGTAATATCACTTGAGCAAACATCAGCAGTCAAAGGACAGGAAAGATCTACATGAGGCCATTTTTTGTGTCTTGTTTGCAGATCTTTGGACCAGATGTGGGGCAGAAATTGTTCTTTGATGAGACAATGAAACAGGTGATAAAGGATGTACTGAATGGGCAGAACTGTCTGGTTTATACCTATGGCACCACCAATTCAGGGAAGACTCACACGATTCAGGGTAAGGAAAGCACTAGGTGTTAGGAGCCTGTTGAGGGATTGTCTGCTGCTACATGTGAATCCTCAGCTTGCTGCTGTTCTTGCCTCAGGCACCAACCAAGATGGGGGGATTCTGCCTCGCTCTTTGGCAACCATCTTCAACAGTGTGGGGGACCAGCTGTACCAAGCCATGGACCTGAAGCCTTCCCTCTCCAACGAGGTGATCTGGCTGGACAGCAGGCAGGTGAAGCAGGAAGAGACCAAGAAGCAGATGATGCTGCAGGGGGGTCTCTGGGAGGTAAGCATGGGGCTTCTGGGAGGCTTGATAGCAAAAGGAGAGGGATGGTGTCATGCCACCTACATGCTCGTGTTCTTGGTTTCCTTCAAGGAGGAGCTGTTAACGCCACTGAAGAGGAGTTGCAGTGCTGAATCTCAGCTCCAGGCCACCACCAGTGGCAGTTTTGACAGTGGAGTTGCTGGCCTCTCTTCATCCAGCCAACTCACCAGCCGTTCAGACGTCAGCCAGACTGAAGGTATGTCTGGAAGCCTGTTGTGTACTACCTGCTTTTTGTTGCTTGTGATGGAAGAAAGGGTGATGGCTGCTTGAATGCTGTGTTGTGGTTAAGGGAGCAAAGGTGCTGTAGTCTCACAAATATTCCCCTTGAAAAATATGGATGTCAAGGCAAGAAGAACTTTGTGCATATATTTTGCCAATATCAGAAGAATTCACTGCTGCTTAATAACCAAGCCATGTGAAATGAAAAGTTACTTGCCACTCACTCACTCACTTCATTCAAGGAATGTGGTTATTGAGCAGCTCATTGCTGGGAAGCAGGGTGCTAAAGTGACATGCTGCACTGAGCACTTGTGCCCAGACTTTCAAACCCAGGAACTACCAGATGATTAGGTACCCAGAAGCATGGAGTGATTGAGGTAACAAGGACTAAAACTTAACTTATGCTGGAAGGAGTTCATGTTTAAAATATCCTGTAATTCTGGAGTAAAAATCAGGTATACAAAAAGTCCTTACACAGAATAGAGGATGCTGTTAAAGGAAACTTGAGGCTGTCTCAGTGGGGACAGCCATTAGAGTAGATACAAATGGGAGGAGGTATATAGAATAATGTGATTCTGGGGTGGTTTTTCCTGCTAAGGAATGTATCTCACTCTACAGCTAAACCATTCCAGTTGCACATATGAAAAGCTGCAGTCAAGATTTGTTTTCCTTCTTTTTTTCCCCCCAGAACTGGGCCCTCTCTGGGCTGATTTGGATCGGATTTCACTCACCAGCACAGGAAATGTGCAGTTCTCCATCTGGGTCTCCTTCTTTGAGATTTACAATGAGTTAATCTATGACTTGTTAGACCCAACTCTCTCTGGACAGAACCGCAAGCGGCAAACACTGCGGCTCTGCGAGGACCAAACTGGCAACCCCTATGTGAAAGGTAGATTTACCTGAAAGGGATCTTTAGTGGCTTTCTAGGAAGACTTTAGGACTGAGTGGGTGGGTGGCTTAGCAGTGACGCAGTGGGGAGCCCCACAGAGACCTCTGATATCTGGATTATGAGAATGTCAAGTTTGTTAATGTCAGGGAAAAGCAATGATGAAGTTGGGGCTGAGATAAGTTTTCTGCCAGTCTCCTAAAGTGCTGTGCCCAATGCATGCTTGCTTTTCCAGATCTGAACTGGTTTAATGTCCAGGACGCTAATGAAGCCTGGAAGCTCCTGAAACTGGGTCGAAAAAACCAGAGTTTTGCCAGCACCCACATGAACCAGAACTCCAGTCGCAGGTCTGAAGGGGAACGGGGGCTGTTTAGGCAGAAATGCAATTCTGAGGGGCTTTTGAAGGTTATTTCATTGGTTTTAAATATCTACTTGTTTCTATACAGTCACAGTGTTTTCTCCATTCGGATTCTGCACTTGCAAAGAGGTGGCAGTGAAGTTGTTCCAAAAATCAGCGAGTAAGTTTCATGCTCTCTGGGATTTGGGGGTGTTCTCAGTGGATTCAGCTTCTCTGTCTCCTGTTGAGGACCTGGGATATGGGAAATATCTTGATAAAGGTCTTGTTGAAAGGAAAGAAGTAAAAATTCCCAGCCTTAAGTCTTGGAACTGACAGGAGTTTGAGGAGTACTGCAAAGCACAACTTGAGGTAGTTCTCAGGCTTTTTGAATGAAGGTAAATGTGAGTAACCCTACCCTTACAGCAGGAACATGTCTGTTCCTGGGATGTAGCTACCTGGAAATGGGTTGTCTTAGTACCTGGGAAATGGCTGTTTCATGGACTGACAAAGGATCTTTGAACTTGACACCACAAAGCTTACTATGGTGTTACCTTGTGTAACACCTACACTTAGGGTAGGCCCTTCCATCCAGCAACAGCCCAGGCACCCCAAAAGGAGTGTTCCATGCCCTTATGAGGAAGCTGGGAAGGTGATTGCAGGGTGTCTGAATTGTAAACCTGGATAGAGCAGGACAAACCCAGCAGGTTGTGTGAATATCGCTGTGTTTCCTTCAGGTTGTCCCTGTGTGACCTGGCGGGGTCCGAGCGCTGCAAGGACCAGAAGAGCGGGGACCGGATGAAAGAAGCCAACAACATCAACACCTCCCTGCACACCCTGGGCCGCTGCATCGCCGCCCTCCGCCAGAACCAGCAGTCCAGGTGAGCATCCAGAGCTCCAGAGGGAGGGTGTGACTGGGCTGTTTTGCTTTCCCAGCTCACTCCTGTCTCTCTCCACAGGACAAAGCAGATGGTGGTTCCATTCCGGGACAGCAAGTTGACCCGTGTGTTCCAGGGGTTCTTCACTGGGCATGGGCGCTCCTGCATGATTGTCAACATCAACCAGTGTGCGTCCACTTATGATGAGACTCTGTATGTAGCCAAGTTCTCAGCCATTGCCAGCCAGGTGAGTAGCAGACACCAGGATCACAGCATGGCCAGGGTATATCCTGCTTCTGTGGGAATGGGCCCTTTTCACAAGGAGAGGGGGGCATGCTCACAAGTCTTTCCTACGCTTCTCCAGTGGCTTATTTTACCTCTGGAGTATTTACAGATTCTGCTAAACTAACAGGTCGCAGAGAAGGGCTGTGTTTAAAGATTACACAACTCTCAGGCTTTGCACACAGCAAGATGGTCTTTTCCTCTTTAGCTTGTGCAGGCGCCTCCCACAAAGCTGGGACTTCCATCCCTACAATCCATCATCAAAGAGCACAGCAGAAGAACCAGCCAGGGGGCAGAGGCAAAGGAAGAAGTGGACTCAGAAGAAGACGAAGACACTGAGGATGAGGCAGATGTCTCCATGTATGACAAGAAGGTGGGTTGTGATTTGTTTTACAGCCTTTATGGATAGAAGGGCAAGAACATGACTGTTAGTTTGGCCTGGGAGGTGAGACTGCAGCTTGGCACCATGCCAAGAGAGGTGACAGAGAACCTCAGAAGGACATAGGACCCAGGAGGTTGGGAATCTATGACACAAATATTTCATAGTTGGTCTAAACCTGAGACACACTTAATTTGGAAACACTGTCATCTGTGGAATAGTGACAGTAAGAGTGTGGGTGCAGACCTGAAATCTAGAGATCAGAAAACATGCAGAACAGGTGGCTAAATTGAGGAAAACCAATCAAACTTCCTGGATACTCAAAGCAGGCAGCTGGGATAGCTGAAAGATCAGGATGGAAGTCACACACCTACAGAGACTCGAGCTGTCATGTGTTAAGGTAGCGAACCCTGGCAACTTCTCTTTCCAAGCGACTAAAATAATCTTAAATCTTCAGATCACTGCAGCTTGCAGACACAGGATCACTTAGTTAATTCCAGGTTTTAACTCTGTTGTGCGCTGTGGGCAGTGGAGCTGTGTCCTTCTTGCAGGACTTGCTGCGTGCAGCAGAAGCTGCACGAGAGCTGCTGGTGCAGGAGCGGCTGAAGAAGCTGCAGCTCGAGATGCGCCTGCGTGAGGAGATCTGCAATGAGATGATGGAGTACATGCAACAGAAGGAGCAGTGGTGGAGGTACAGCCTGTGCTGATCCCCCTCCCTCTGCTCAGGTTGAGCTGCAGTACCCAGAACCACCACACCCTGACATGGAGTTGTTTGTTCTCTTTGTAGCCAACACGTGGATGCTCAGAGGGAGCAGGTGGAGGAACTGTACGAGGAAAAACTGACTATCCTGAAGGAGTTATTGACCGACCATTATCAGGAGAAGATCCAGGTTTGTTCAAGCAATGAAATAACATCAGGAAAACGGCAGTGGGTTGGGAGGAGACTCGGGGTACTTGAGTCCAGGACAATGTTTATGCAAACTGAAAGATGTTGGTTTCTGAGGTATTTTTTGTGATATTTGATTGCTTGATCCACAATTTTTGCTTCTTGTCTCTTCCTTTACGTAGCTCACTAGGCTTCCTAATTTTCAGCACTTAATCTGGAAGCTAATGTGCAACCATCCTGACTCCTCCATGTATTCAACAAGATTTTCTCCCCACCTCACTCTTTTCACTAGTGGCTTGCTTTGCTCTTCAGGTTCACATAAGTTGTGTGAATTTCTCTTCTTGCTCTTAGTTGTGATGTTGGGTATGGGCCTGTCTGTTTTACATGCCATGGCATTTGAGTGGCCTCTGGGGCTTGTTGCAGACCTCTCTGAAGATGCCGACTCTCCAAAAAATCCCTTTTCTTTAGAGACTGTAAAAAAGTTGTTTAGGCTCCCAGGAAGTGGGTTTACTGTGTTCACTTAATGAACATTAAAGGCTGGGTCCAACATGTGAAGTGTGGGATTGACAAAGTCTCCAGGAAGACATAGAAAGTTTCAGAAAATCTTGCTGAATATTTGAACAAACTTCCTTTCTAAGGAGCGTGATGAGGAGATTTTGGAGCTCCAAGCTACTCTGCAGGAGACCAAAGAAAAATTGGAAAGTCTGGATACTAAGGAAAAGGACTCAGAGCAAGGCTTACGTCGATCCAAGCGAGTGGCTACCTCCTCATCTACTGTGCAGAAGGAGCTGGCAGATACCAAAGCCAGACTGGAGCAGTGTCAAAGGGAGTTACGTACCACGACTGCAGGTACAGCAGTGATGCTGCACTGCTTCTGACCTAGGCCTGAGAGATCCTTGTACAGGGTTAGAGAGACTTTCTTCAGGGTACATTGGATTCAGACACCCTGAAACCATTATTCTGAGTTGTAGATAACAGGAATTATGTGCTGGATGGGCAGCGTTTCTCTTAATTTTCACATGAAAATGGACTTTAGGGCAGGATAATCTCCCTGTTCAAATTCTTAAGTCTCTTTGTGTAATTGAAAGGGAGAAGCCTGGAATGTCTGTGTGGGTCTGTACAAACTCAAAGCTCTTCTTGGCTTGCCTGTGGCAGCTTGTCTCAAGGCAAGTTCTGAACTTCAGGATTACTGAAAGCTGGCGAATGTCCTGTTGCTCACTACTTTTTGTCTGTTCCTAGAGTTGCACAGGTACCAGAAATTAGTGGAGCCACCTCCCTCTGCCAGACCCATTACTATGGATGTAGACAGGAAGCTGGAGGATGGACAGAAGGTAACTCCAACTCTGTTACAGAAAGGAACACTTGCAGGTCAAGGTGGTTGCCAGTATAAACAGTGTTTGGGGCTGCTGTTTCCGGGTTTTTAAATGGATGGTTGAAGTTGAAATGGGCTTGTCAAACTTACTGGAGGTGTTGATGGTTGTGGTATCTGTGATCCCAGCGTATCTCACGCAGATGGGATCCTCCCTCAGTGCTGCATGTCTGAATTACCCTGGAGTGGCTTTGTTTGCAGAGCAGTGCCAAACCCACCTGTTTTGAATCTCTCTCCTTCAGAATGTCAGGTTGCTGCGTTCAGAGTTACAAAAAATTGGGGAGTCTCTCCAGTCTGCAGAGCGAGCGTGCTGCCACAGCACAGGAGCAGGGAAGCTCCGAGAAGCCCTCTGCACGTGTGATGGCATTCTGGCCAGACAGGTAATGTGTCTGTTTTGTTGGGGGTTGAACAGAGGGGGCTGTTTAGTCTTTGTGCTTTGCCCATAATTAGAGTAACCTCAGTTCTATGCTGCAAATAAAAATGACTTATTTGCTAGTGCATACTATTACATGAAGGGAAATAGATTGCTGGTTTTTCAACTGCACATTTACCTCTCCAAAGGAGACTCAAATCGTTCTGTTAACTGCCAGCCTGTACTTAAAGTAGGAGAATTCAGAGTTCTCATTTCCTTATCCACTCGATCACAGTTGCTATGGCAGCATATTTGCAGCAGAATGGAGTCAGTTTTGTCCCAGCCCTACCCTTCCTGTTTGTTATTGAACTTCTTACTGTTGACAGTAGAAACTTTGAAGCATGGCCTTATTTAGTAGAACAGTGAGTGAATTTTGGCAAAAGGCAGTTTATCCTCCTCAGTTCACAGTAACCAGGGAGGTTGACAACTTGTCAGAGTACCTGAAGGGAGCCTACAAGAAAGATGGAGAGGGACTTTTTACAAGTGCATGGAGTGTCAGGACAAGGGCAAATGGCTTCAAACTGACAGAGAGTAGGTTTAGATCAGATATTAGGAAAAAATTCTTTACCTGTGAGGGTGTTGAGGCCCTGCCACAGGTTGCCCAGAGAAGTTGTGGATGCTCCACCTCTGGAAGTGTTTAAGGCCAGGCTGGATGGGCTTTGTAGCAAACCTGATCCAGTAAGATATCCCTGTCCAGAGCAGAAGAGTTGGAACGAGATGATCTTTAAGATCCCTACCAACCCAGATCTTTCTATGATTCTATGATATCTATATTTTTTTATATAAATATATATATATTGCCTTCCCTTCATCAGGACCAAACCCTGGCAGAACTGCAGAACAACATGATGCTGGTCAAGCTGGACCTGCGCAAGAAGGCGGCCTGCATTGCTGAGCAGTACCACATGGTGCAGAAGCTCCAGGCTCCTCCAACATCCACCCTCAAGAAACGCTTCTGTGCCAACAGGGAAAACGTCCAACCTAATCAGCCCCCTGGTAAAAAGCCCTTCCTGCACAACCTCCTGACGCGTTCAGCCACCCGTCCTGTTGCTGCTAGAGGGTGGCAACTTCGTTCAGTCGCTCTATGACTTTTCAGAAAGAGATTCCTGCCCTGCTGTTACTGGAACAGGTGGCAAATCCAATATAATGGCATCTGGTTTTCATTGTGCGCTTGTTTATTGTTATTGTAGCTGCTTGAGAGCTTATGTAAACATTTCTGGGTACGTATCGATAAACTTTTAATCAATACCAAAGTGGACAAAGTGACCTTTTGTAATTTAAACACTACAGTGAGGAAAGTCCTTAACTATATAATAATGCAGATGATCAAACTTGTTTAACAAACGGACAAGTTAAAGGTGAGTTGTCATCTTCAACTATGTTGGCACACAATTCAAAAATAAGTTCACAAGTTCCTCCTTGAAAGATATTTTGCCTTCCTTGAATTATAATCCTTTATTAAAGTATACACGTTCTAGGCCAGGGCTGTTCTCTCGGATCTGGGCTTGCAATGCTGGCTCCAAGCGTGATACTGCCATAGAACTGAGCAAAAGAAACAGGAAAATGGTTACATAAAACAAGCACTTGAGTGTAAAATAAGATGGACGATGCATCTGGTTAAACTTCCTGGTCTGTGAAAGAGTTTTCACATCTTTTTAAATGTCTTATAAGGGAAGCAAACTAGATCAGGGACAAATGAATCCCTGCTCAAATGGCAGTAAGACAGTCTATGGAGTCAGGAAATGGTGTTGGGATCCACTTACTTGTAGCTGGCAAGAGAAACCTTCCTAAAGGTGTTTTTATTAAATATAATGTATTTGCCTATTTAACTTACTACCTGATTTATTCAGTTCAATAAAAGGTTTACTTTTATGAGAACCAGTTCACAGTAAAGTGAATTAAGCTGCCAGGTCATTTGAATAGCTCCAATTTCCTGAACACAGTTCAAGGTCTTCCTCTGAACTGAAGAGCCCTGGCTAAAATCAAGACCTGTACCACGTGTGCTAGACTGGTTTGTCAAGTCATCTCCAGGTAGCCTAGTGACACTTGTTTACCACAGCTCTCTGTCCTAGGCCAAGCAGGGAAACAGATGGTGTCAGACAGATCTGTTGTACTCGAACAATTGCATCTGATGAGAATTGGGTATTGTTTTCTGGAAGTCAAAGCTACCTTAGTTGTTCAGTACTTTTTTTAATGGATTCAGCTCCAGCTTGGATTGTTTAAGCTACATCTGTGAGTCTGTTTAGACAACTGTTATTAATATGAGGGACAGCTCAGCTGAATTTAAGGCCCTGTCCATACCACATACCAAACTGAGCTAAGTTAATTTGTAAATAACTCATTCAGGCTTCATGATTATTTCAGCTAGAAACAATTTTCACTATAAGACAGTTTTCAGTACTGAGCTATTTTTGTATTGATGAAAAAGTCTTTCTTAAGAAATATTAATCAAATTACAAATAAGCACAGATAGTCCAATGCTGTTCTGTATAACTAGAAGAGTTTCCAGCTGAAAATAAAATGGGCTCCTACTGTATTTAATGCATCCGTAACCTTCCTGGACATAAATATATTGTATAAATCTCATCTTGAGCTGCTAGGGGTTTGTAAACAACTATTATATATTACTGATGAGTAACATAGGTATTACTTTTCCGTATATTCTCTTGTTTATCACCTTTGTTATATGGGAAATAAAACTGTGTGCTTGACCAGGCAATGCTTGACCCTTTGCTTCTGTCTGTGCATGGATCTGGAGTGTAACATTAAAGTGAAAATAATAACAGCAATACCCACCTTTTCTGAGGAAACAGTGCACAACACAGGGGAGTTGCAAACACGAGACTAGAGGAGACAAAAATGGGATTACAATATTTAGGGTGCTAAAAGAGAATTCAAAAACCTTATGCACGATTGGGTAAAAAGTTTTCTGGTTTGGTTTTTTTTTGTACACAGTGAGGTAACATTCCACAAAGTGCTATGTTTACTTCTCTCTGCATTGTACCTTATTAAATAATTTACCTATTACATAGTACTAAATCTATCAATACCATGCTTCCAAATGTGTCTAAAAGTATCATTTGATGTCCTTACAGTGTTTTACATTAGTGTGCAGGACACCAGACAGTGCTAGACACAGCAAATTAAACTCTCTATTAACCAAATGTTTCAAGAATTCATCAGCCTTCAGGATTAGATTCCACTGACTTTACGGAGGTAGCAGCCAAAGCACCTTTTCTAATCAAGATGCTACATGCCTTTTTTTGCCACTCCTTTCCCCCCTCCTGCTTTTTTTGGCAGCTTCTTCCTTGCTAATGGCTTTTTTGTCTTTAACATGGTATTATCAGTTACAGAGATGGAAGTGAAGTAACTGCTGCAGCCTCATTAACCCTCTCAACCTTTTTTTCTTTGAACAAAGTGCAAATATTGCTACTCTCTCAAAAAACCTACAAGTATCTCTTAAAATAGCAGACCCAACCCAAAAAAATCACTTACCAGACTCCAACTAATCCAACTTGAATGGGAGCACTCAACCAAGGATATCTCTGTTGAAAACAAACCATACACAGTAAGTATGGTATCTTATCTTCTCCCTTCCCCCTTTCTGGAATTCTTGTTTTCTAAGAGATAGATTGCACCTAAAAGACCCTTGGACATGAAGGCAAAGGTACACCCACAGGCAGCGTACCCTAAAGCTGAGCTCCAGTTTGAGAGCCAAATCCCTTTTGAAAAGTAGTGAGGAAATTCCCAGTGGAAACAACATACATTGTGATGTCCCTTAGAAGCTCCAACAGGTGATTGATTTAGGATGTGATGCTGAGCCCCTGGGCCTTCTCTCTGAGTCACACAAGCCCACAGCAGCAGGACAGCTGAAATTTGGTGTGGTGCTACCACATCTCTAAAGGGCTCAGTGAATTTTGCCCAGACATTCCAAGGAAGAGCTTGGTCTGGTTACAGCTCCTTTGGTGACATCAAATGGTTTTAATGTGCAGCTGGAACCACCACCCATAAACAAGGGAGACGTCAAGGAAAAAGGTAAGTCTGCCTCTCTCAGTCTTGTCCTGTCACATGATTTCCCTTGATGTGTAGGAAGTTGTCCCTGTAGCAACACTCCAGTCCTGCAAGAGTTCACTTTTCATTGAAAGAAAAAAGGGCTGAAGGATTGGGGAAACATAGCTGAGAAAGCAACTAATAACTTATGGATGCATTTTTAGCATAATCTTCATTACTATAACTTTTGCAGAACTTGAATATATGCCAAGAAATAGAGCTTTTTTGCAGGCTTTTAAAATATTTAAGAACCCGCTCCCCCCCATGTTAGAATTTTAGTTGAAATTCATTACTAGTGGAGTAAACCCAGACCTGTTCAGTGGACACTGCTGCTACACTAAAAGCAGTGTCTCAAAAGCAGCTGCCATGAAAACATGAAGGGGATTTTAAAACAAAACAGCTCATGAGTTAAAAATCACAGGATGATGTTTTCAATGAAGATGTTTGTTTCTGCAAGTAGCATTTCTCAAGATACAGAAGTTAGAGGGGAAGCTGGGGAACAAAAGCTGGGCGCTAGTTGAGAACAGAAACGGACAAAGGAGATGTAGAAAGCTCAGGAGGACAAAGCTGAGGGCTGAGGAAGGTCACAGCAGTGGAGGAGGCAGAGAAGACAAGCCTGTACGGAGTAAACTTTCTCCAGAGCCTGAGGGAGAAGAAATGATGTAGGAGACTGCTTCTCTTTATTTTTTTTCCTGGAGTCAATCTGTTATCCAGAAATGAGTGCGGGAAGAACTGTGCAATTCAGCAATCACCTGCAACAACAGATAACAAATGGGAACAGACAGGAACAGCAGGAAGGGTGAAGAGTGAAGGCAGCAGAGCTTTGCTGTTCTGGCATTCCCTAAACACCTTCATTTGACTCTCAGCTGAGATAAATTCACCCAAAATTCTTTACATTTCATACATGGGGAGAGTCCGTGACAAGAGATGTGAACACAAACTCTCTACTGCAAATGACTTCTGTCTCTGAGAAGGAAGGGAGAGGGATGCTGCACATTGCAGTGGGAATGTGGGACCTAAAATACATAACAGAAATGATCCAAATATAATTGTATAACTGAAAAGGCTCCTGGAAGGTGCCATGAGAGGAATAGATGGCTTCATGCCTTTGTCAGAATTGGTCATTGATCTGAAAGAGGTGTTGTCTAGTACAGACTCTATAAACAACGTCTAGTTCACATTCTAGAATAGTTTTTGCCAACTTGATCTGAGTTACAGCCTTGCTTTTTCCAGAATGTTACCAGATTGCACTAATCAAGAAAGATGGTGAGGAAAAACTCTTAACACTGTGAGGTCAATATTAAGAACTGGACTTTCCCAGGAGACAAAGCAATAAAACAAAACTCAAATGCAGGCTGCACACCCCTACAAAGAGATAAAATGGAGAAGCACACGACAGACAGCAGAAGAATTGACTGTGTTAGAGAACTATCCTTTAACTCTGGAAGAAGGCAGTTCCCAATGAATAAGGATCTGATTTCCAGATGTCTTTATGACATTTTAGTGGTTAGTGCAAACAGAGAAAATGGAGAAATGATAATTAAGCAAACAAAAGCTTTAAGGAGAATCATCTTTTCTCTAACTGCTTCCTTTCATTGTTGGATCTAAAAATCTGCCAGCTTTCCCAGGTCAGCTCTGCCTGTTTTAAAAAAAAACAAATAAATGAAATGACAGTGAAAATTAGGAATGTATGGAAGACTGCAGGGCATAAGACATTCAAGAACAATGCTTGAAAAAAAAGGCTCTCTGTTCTGTTTTTTAACAGTTTTGAATACAGATTTCAGTTGCAGACTAAGAGACCCCAAAGAACTTGTTTTAAAAAGTTTTTGGAAAAACTTGCATGTTAATACAGTATGCAGAACAGGAGAGAAACTGAAGCTGGAGCTGCAAGAGTAATAATACAAACTAAAACTTTAGTGTTTGAGTTTTCGTAAGTTGTTATGGAAAAAACCAGTTTCTTTCCTTAGGAGAAAAGTGACTTGTAAGTAAAGTCTATAAATGCTGTGCCTCAGAGCAAGGTTGTTTATGGATCCTCCTGCTGCAGCAGGTAAAATACCCTGGTTTTACAAAGAGCTAGTCAGGTGTATGTCAGTAGGGATAATAAAAACAGACATTATGCAGCTTAATCAATTACTAGAACACTGCACAATCACCTAAAAGGGCCTCAAAGCTGCTGCTGAAACCTACAGCAAAATCAGATGTACATATAAAAATACTTTTTCTAGTCAGAAATAATTAGATGCTTTTTGAAGCTGTAAGTATGTGCTTGTGTTCTAAAACCATTCTTGATTCATTTTCTAGCAATAACTTCTGGGAATACTGTTAATTCACACCGATGTCTTAGTGCAAAACACTGTGGGAATGTGGGGGATGAATAGTGCTACATGACCTACATCTCATTTCAAGTATCAGAGGATGACAGGCTGCTATTACAGACCAGCATTCAAGGAACATTTCCTTCTGTCTGACTGCAGACCATCATTCTATTTTTTTTTATCGTTTCACAACCATTTGCCTATTTTCTGGCCTTGTGTGTTGCTTAAAAGGCTTTGGCAAGCATTCAGGAATTATTTCCAAGGGTGGTAGTGTGCAAAGCAAAGGCTAAGGACAGTGAGTTAAAAAAGCATTGCAGGGATGGTGTTGGAGTGCTGTGAATGGGATGGTGCTTCTGGAACCTCAAGAGGACATGCAGAAGCTGTTTGTTAAAAGTACAGTTCATTCCTTAGTGGTTTAATACTAATCTCTACCAAGTGTTACCACTGACTACCTGCAGAGCAGTGTTTCACCTGAACTCACAGTCTCTCAGGCTGAGGGAGAGGAACAGGTGAGCATAAACGGTCATGATGGTACCAAAGACCACTGAGTAGTCACTGAAGGAATCGCTCATTTTTGCTGATCTGAAAAATTCACAACACCCTTATATTGATTATACCACACAAAATCAACAGATATTTGCCTCCAAACCCTGAGGATTGCTGCAACTTCTTCACAATGTTACATGTTTGCCAGCTGAACTGATAGCATTAATTGATGGACACCTTCCACCACACCAGGCTGCTCCAAGCCCCGTCCAACCTGGCCTTGAACACTTCCAGGGATGGGGCAGCCACAGCTTCCCTGGGCAACCTGTTCCTCTTTTATGTCTACAGAAGCACTTTCAAAAGGTGTGCCTAACTATGTAATCTCACTGCACAGGTAAAAGGAAGCACAGAAATAGTAAGAGGAATAATTTACACATTTTAGACAAACAAAACAGGCAACTCTGCCTGCTTGTCCTCCCAGTCCCCACACACTGTTCCAAGGGAGGGTCTGAAGATTCAGGCCATGATTTCTTTTCTAACTTTTTCTAACAGGAAGGAGATAGATTCTCTTAAGCTTGTTGGGTGGATTTCACAGGCAGAGACTTTGCCTGGAGCTACACAATAATTAAATCAGTGATATCAGCTGGTGAATATGAAACTCCCTTCACTGGTAAAAAAATGAAAGACCTCCTCATCTGAATATTATTTCTCTTGTAGTAGACAACCCTAAGACTCATTTCATTATTGTTCTTTACCCTCTCATGCACACAGAGTGCATAATGTTGATGCAGGTTATGGATTTACCAACACCAGAGGTTTGGCTTCACGCTACATTAGCACAAATAGAGGAAATAAGTAATCTTTGATGAAGAATGGCCATTCTACGCCTATACTGCACTTTAAATCCAGTAAATTTTAAGGGATGATTTTCAAAAGAAAGTTTTTCAAAAGAGAGTTCTTGTTTCCAACCTCAGATTGCTACTACAGCAGCTAAGCAAAGCCTCCTTACTGCTCTCCTGAAAAAAACAGCATTATTAAAATGTTCACACTTTTCCCCCATAAACTCTATTCCAAGACTTGAGTATAAGGAAGGTAGATTTCATAGGAGGAACTGTGCATTTTAAGAACAGTCATGAAAATAACAACAAAAAAGTTCCTATTTTCTGAATGTCACTTTACATTGTGATAAAAAGAACCAAGCTATCTCTGAGAAAGGCAGAAAGCAAGGGACAGCTGTAAAGCAAGTTCTACAGGGATGTGCTCCCACAGTGTTTGGGAGGCAAATAAGAAGCCTCAGGAAGTATTTTATATTCATTATTAGCTTAGGATCTGAAATACATAGATTATGTAAGACTCACCTTTAAAAAGGCTCTTTTTTCCAATGTATTCATTATGAAGGGAGGAATTGCTGCAAGTAAGATAAAAAATGCATTAACCTTGGAGAAAAAAGCACTTTGTTTTCATTTTCTGTTTAGCTGAACTAACACCTTCACCCAATTTTCACAGCCTTTTGTCATTCATTGAGTTTTTGTTGCACGTTGCCAGTTCAAGATACAGAACTGGTATTTACAGAGTTAAATTCTCCCAGTAAGCAAAGCTTTTAATTGCAGGTGTAACTAAACCTGAGCTCAGTAACTCAGCACTGGACAAGAGCACTAAACCAATTCCAAGCAAGCAAAATTTGCTACCATTCCTTTGCTATCTGTATTATTTCTGCAAAAGCATCCCAGGAGCTTTTCTACTGCACTTCAGTGTAACACACCGTGGATGTTTTCACAGTGAGAAAAGTACATTTCTCTGAGGAACTTCTTACCAGAAAGGCAAACACTGCCTGAGGAACTGTGAGGCAATCTGGCCTCTGAGAAAAATCACTTAGTACTGAAGCTCTCTCACATTTGGAACCGATAAACAGGAGCTGCACAGGACTGCAGTTATTCTTACCCATTCCAGGAGCAGCCATAAGAATCCTTGAGATAACCACCTGGGTGATTGCCTGCTGAGCTGCTTTGGATGATTCACCCACTCTGTTCCCATCCTCATCTGTGACGGGGATTCCAAACTTGATTTCTCTGTTGAATAAGGAGTAAAAATAAAGCAGTGCTTGAGGTGAACTTATTCACCCTTTTTTGTCACCTTTTGTCCCTTAAAATTGTCAATTATAAGACTGATGTGTTTTGTTTTATTTTATTTTCTAAGTCAGCCTGTTTGTAACACTCTTCAGCACAAAAAATTTCAAAAGACGGAGAAAAATCTAGGGAAAAATATGCTGGAAAGTTATCAACTGAATATTTGTAACAACAATCTGCTGCTTGAACCTGGCCACACTTCCAAGAAAGGGAGAAAGGAGATGTGTTTTACTTTGTAGCACACAGAAAGGAAAAGTTCCTTCAAAGAGCACTTTGGAAAAATGGAATTTTCTGGATTGCCTTATCAGTTGTTTCCGACAGACAGCTCATGGAATACAGGATGATTAGTTTCACTGTCTATGTGAAAATTCCCCTCTGGCGTTCTAGAGTCTGAGTTTTCATTTCAACCACTAAGAATATATTTGCAAGTATAAAATGATGCACAAACTACATTTCTGTAGCTGCATTATTCTCTAAGAGGTCTTTTCCTCAAGAGCAGGGTTAGGTGTTAAACTCACGTACTGGGAGAAGCAGAGAGAACTGCAGGTATCCTGACTGCCTTTATTCTTCTCTTCATATTTTATAAAAGATAAAATAGTACCAAGGATCAAATTCCATTGTAAATACAAAAGTTAAATATTCCCTTTTTTGCCCATAACCTTGTGTTAAGAAGATGCTTTTAATTTGTTTTTCCCTACTACTATTCTTACTCCACGTCAAATCAGAACACATGAAAGCTTGTTTCTGACAAACTGCATATTTTTGTAATCTCAGATGATCAAACAGAACTGCAGAGCCTGACTTCTATGATTAAGTTCCGCACGTGGGATTTGAAGCACCATTTTTCAAATTACTGTATTCTTTCAAAGTGGAGTCTGTACTCCAGGATCCATGTTGATCAAGTTTTGAAGGATCAGTAATTGGCTTCTGAGATCCAAGACTGAAGAACTCTATGGATAGTTACCTGAAGAGAATGAGGATATTCTATTTTATACCTGTCACAAACAATCAGTCAAAACAAGATCCTGCATGAGGTTTTTGCAAGGTCTGAAACAAGCTATAGAATGTCCCTTACTTAATAACTTGTTGATCTACAAACTCAGTAACATCCTTTCTTCCAGCATGAGTGATCTTTGTTCTTTTTCCTACCTTTGTCTCATTAGTGGAATATTAATGCAGTTTGCAGAAGCAACAGCAGCAAAAGGAACAAACCGTCCTATAAGAGGTGAGACACGCTGTAAAACACACAGAGAGGGGGAAAAAGGAAAAGAAAAAATTTACATAATCACTGGCTTTCCCAAAGGTCATATTCAAATGCTTCATCTGATAATCAAAGACCAGACCTACTTCCTTTGCATTAAAATTCAGTGAAAACTCACTGGTGGGGCAGAGATAGAAAAACAATAAACATGAAATAAGTCACAAATGCTTCTCTCAGGAGTGAGCAGTGGCAGGAGAGTGGCAAAATCATTTTGAATTTAGTAGCATCACGGGGAAGTGTAATTGCATCTCCACTCCAATTAACTTGCAAGTACTATTAAATGCCTTTGACATGTGAAAAAGAAACTGCAAAAAAGGCACCTTATTAGATACAGTTTGCATTAACCAAACACAAGGCTGCCTGACATATGTGAGGACAGGCTCTTTGAAAAACATATATAAAACCTCCTACATGGGGAAAAAATAAGGTTGTGATGTAGAGAAAGGAGCTGCCAAAGGCCATTAGAACTCCATAGTGGGAGCTATTCACATGACACAGATACACCAGAGCAGAAATGAGCTGCAAGCATCTCACAGAGCACCACAGACTAGTGAGAATGGAAAAAAATACAGCAATACCTTTGCTAGTGCATTAAGTCCTAAAGCTGTTGCGACAGCACCGGTGGTGGCAGAAACATAGGCTGTTCCCAGCTGGCTAAAAGAGAAATTAAAATGTTTGCACGTGCACAACTACATTTATGTCACTTTTAAAAATAATTACATTTTACACATGTAGTTACACCCCCCCGAAGTTAAGAAGTAGACCTTTTCATGCTGCTGCAATAAGATGTGGAGGGAAGATCTAAAAGGACCCTAAATTAAATCGTTTTATTTCACCAGCAGTAAAGTCATCTATCAAGCAGCATTGTAATATTGAATCGGGTTCTGCTGGTTGTGCCTGTTCAGCATTTTTTCATGTGTTTAAATGAACACCTTGAAGGATTAGTTCTCTATTTAATTTCCTAATTGCTTAACCTAATAAAATCAGTTTGGATTTCTAAGGCTGTGTCTAGAATAGTAATTAAAATAAACCATACCAAACCCCATACATTCAGATAGCTAAGCTGCAAACAGTGCTCTAAATCACACTGTACATACTTCCCAGCTAGGAGGTGTCTGTAAATGCTTGAATCCATGGCCTTCTCCTGGCCATCATTAAGCAAGTCAGCCCCAAAACCAGAAAGTCAAGCACTGCAATTCCAGTTTTCTATTCATAGAATCACAGAATGGTTTGGGTTGGAAGGAACTTAAAGTACATCTTATTCTACTACCATGCCATGGGCAGGGACACCTTCCACTAAACCAGGTTGCTCCAAGTCCCATGCAACCTGACCTTGAACACTTCTAGGGATGGAGCATCCACAATTTCTCTGGGCAACCTGTTCCACTGCCTCACCACCCTCACAGGGGAGAATTTCTTCTGTATATCTAACCTAAATTTCCCCTCTTTCAGTTTGATTTTCCCTTTTTCAGCTTGAGATTTCTAGCTTTCTGCATCTATTTAGTCTCTCTTTTTGCCATCACACAGAAAGAAGCACAGACCATTTCCTTGGAGGAACTTCTTTTTGTAAATAAGCCTCCAGTGTGGTGTGTGCTGTGCACTGAGAAGGTGGCACAGTGACACACCTAAAGGTCCAAAATATCAGCTTAGAAATATGCTGGTATGACACCAAACTGATGAGGCACTTACAAATAGTTGACTGAGCCCTACAAGACAGACTCCTACTAAATCCTACACTGTTAAGAGCTCATGATCAAGGTGCTTGGGGGCTTGTCTTTAATGGTAGAAATGGAGTTCTTGCCTCTGTCATTCTCAGAATTCTCATTGGTGCATATCAAATTAATAATGAACAGAGATGGGAAAACTTAGCCTTCTCTCACCTCGAACTTTAATGCCCAACCATGTTCGAGTACATCAGAGAGCAATTTGTAAACTCATCAGAATTATGTTCAGAATTATGGTTCAGTGTCTGACCTGACAGTGATTGGGGCATCCCCGCTCCTGTTGGTGTAATTTACTACAGCATTGAAGGACTGGTTGATCCACTGCCAGAAAAGCACTGCTGGTGTCGTTCTTGAAAAGAGAAACAATTGTAATTATTATGATTAAAACCACAGTTGAATCAATAGCACAGAAAAATGATGGCAAATCAAGAAAAGCCACTGCAAGCAGTAACCATGCAGAGGTTCTTGTTTATTTAAATTAATCAATACAGTCAATGAGATACTGTCTTATTATCAAGAATTCCTCCAGGAGAAGAATTTAAAACCATTGTAATTAACGAGCAAGGTTCACCTGGGACAAAGGTTTGTTGTAATAACGAAAGCATTATAGCAAACTTCTCTATAAAAAACACCCAGAGAAACAGGAAATGCTCTAATTTCCAGAATGCTTTTCCAGGGTTATTATTCCTCTACAGTCTGCTAGTTCTCTTTGGAAGCTCCATAACTGACTGAGAGGTGGATTTTAGGAGCCAGGGTTTATCCCTTCAGTCTTCAAAAAGCTAATATAATGCCATTGTTTTAATAAACCTCCGTGACAAACATTCAGTCCCATGTACAACCAGATTAAAGAGGCAAATACAAAATGAAAAATTATTTTCATTAAAATATCTGCATGTTTAAGTAGAGATACAGAACACAAATTAGTCTGGTTCGATACAGCATGACAAAAAGGTGCCAATTAGTGAGCACAGGTAGGAGGCAGTGAAAAAAATATGTGCTGTACCAGTTGCAGTCTCCATTTAACAGGCTGATGTGGTCCCTGTTAAACTGCATATGTAATCATTTTACAAGGAGAGTATACCATGGGAAAATTATGTGTTTGTGTACTCAGACCACAATCTCTGACCACAGCGGAGACATCACTGAAGATTCTGCTCCACCAAAATTTCATCTGGGGGAACCAGGCCACTAAAAGTAACAGTTGCTACTGAAAACTATTTCTTGATCATTAAAATAACTTTTCATAGGACTCTAAAGCTAATATTTAATGAAATTATTTAATTACACAGGCAGCAGCTGCAACAGGAATGTGATTTTCATCAGAGGGCTGATATGGAAACTGAGGGCTAAAGAAGCAGCAACAGTTGTACCAATTATTCTGTAACAGGGTGAAGTAAGGAAGAGATGCTAGAGCAGAAGATGTGTGTCTGCCATGACATTCTGAATTGGGAAGGCATGTTAATTCTTTAAACTGCAAAAAAATCGAAAGATTCAGGAGATTTGGGAATGTATCATTACTCCCTCTGGTTTCCAGTATCTGAGATGCCAAAGTAACAGTGATAAACCAGCTGGATTTTTTCCATCACTGCTGCTGTTTGTCCTCCTTTCTTCCTGTGCATGTGGAACTCTTTTCCTGAGTCATCTTTTCCTTTTTCCTTGCTACTGGTGTATGGAGGATGTTAGGCCAGCTCTAAGGTTTAGGTGTGACTCACACTGTCTTACTGCACATAGAAGAGCCCTCACAGGTATAACAGGGATTTTGCTTCTTCCAGTGGCCAGCAGTAACCAGAGCATGTGATGTACAGTGACAGAGAGGATACACTGCATCATCCAAGGACTTCTAAACAGTCCTGTTTGCAGTGCTGAGGATTTGGCCCAAAGGAACCAATGCCTTCCAGGCTAATAAATCACCTAGTTGTGAATTTGAGCAATAATGCAAAGATACAGAGCTGCTCTATGTGTTATAAGAATAACAGAACATGTGTAAGAGAACAAGCAGTTAACAGGAGGCAGTGCTTGGGAATAGGCACTGAGGGTTTGATTCATATTATTGACTGTTTTTTACAACACACACGTGTTCAAAAGAGCTGGGCCTGTTTGGGGTGTGTGTCGAGTTTGTACAATTTCAGCATTCAAAACACCACTGCTATTTTCTCTGAGCAGTTCCTGCTGACCAAGCATTGTGCCAAAAAATATTTAACACAGAGGCTGCTAAAAGATCACACTGGCTCCTGCTGTGGACTTCACTGGATTCCAGAATGTCTGAGGAAATGTAGGGATCAAAGGGGAGCTGGAGGAACTCGGTGACCGATGGACCGAAGCATACTGAGTACTCACGTGGCAGACAGAACATCCTGCATGCCAGACCAACAAGGTTAGACATTCCCAGGTATCTCCTCCTCTTTGTCCTCCTCACAACTCTCCTACACAGATGGGATTTTGGAACATTTCCCAGTTTGAGGAAAAGTGGGATGGTGAAGGATGCTAAGGGCTTATTTCACAACTACTTCTAGAGGGAACCGTTAATCAGTGTGAGGGAATGTGAAGAGAGAAAAGGAAGCAAAAATTTGCATTCAAAACCAGTTATTATAAAACTTTTAACAATAACATTGACTTTCACTTATCTAATTTGTAGGGAAATATTCCATGTGTTATATTGCCATCACTTACCTATAAAAGGTCATCATACAACCTGTGATGGTCATGTTCATGGGGACCTGAGCAGACATTCGGCCAATCAAGACCATCTTTTCACCAGTGTCTGGGTGAAAGGCTGAATCATAGATGTATTTTGCTCTCCACAACTCATCTTCTGTCAAGCCAGGTGCTACAATACCTAGTCTTGGGACAAGTTAAAAAACCAAAATAACACAACAGCAAAAAGCACGACTGTTATAAAATGCTGCAACCTCCTGTGAGAAGTGTGGCATCAGAGGATTTTGGGATGTTTACTCTAAGTTAATCAAGCCTCACACTTAGCTTGTAGATCTTTGGCTTTTAAATGGACTGGTGAAATAAAAAGAATCAAAGCTCCCAGCAGTGGTTATGTTGGCTTAGTCAATATATTCAGCACCAAATTTGTATTTACTCAAACCTGTACTAGATTTGAGAGCTAAAATCTCTGGAGCCATTAGTGTGAAACTTTAAAAATTCACTTGGTGAGTATTTAAGACACCACTTGCTCCAAACAATGCAACACACGAGGAAGTTTTAAGCTCTGCTGTCATATAAACTATTTTCAGAATTAGACACCTCTGTATTTCAGAACCCTTAACAGGAGTTCTCAGTTGACACAACTCTTCCCCATCCATTTGCAAATTTGTTTTTTAAAAAAAGGGTTTCAAACTCTGAGGTAAGAAAAAAGAGTGGTGCAATGAAAGCAGTGTTTTAAATATTTCCTTTTAAATACATCACCATGTACTTATCATTGACATGGACATTTTTTGGGTCAGCAGTAGAAGCAGTCAATGCCATACCTGTAATCATGCACAATTTTCCTTGCATTTTCCAGTTTGGCATCAGACAACAAAATATTCCGTGGGTCTGTTACAGTAAAGAAGTGATTGGCTCGTCCAGAAAAAGTGCTTTGATCCCATCGGGGCTCCTTGATATTAATATTTAATGGTATATCTGCTGACATCTTCTAAAACTCTGTGAAGAAAACAGAAAAATGCACAATTCAGAATTCTACTTATTTTCTAATAACCTGCAAGAAGTGGTTATGTTTAGAGTAAAAAAAACCTGAAAATTTGTTGAAAATACTGTACTGAAGGGAAGAAGAAATCAAATATTTCAAGAGATGCCTGAAGTGCAGTAACAGAAGAAATATTTAGTAAAATCCAGTCAATTTCTCTGGCCTAGCAAAACAAAACAGAATTAGGAACACAAACCCACCAAGTTCTTTTAATAAATGTTATTTCTCTAAATCCATGTTTTAACAACATAGAGATTATATAATACAACAATCTGCCCCATTATGAACACATGACCAGATCTCTTAATGATACTTCAAAGACGGTTAAAGAACTACAAGGAAGGACACTGAGCTAACACAGTTTTGCATTTATGGGGCATAAAGCCCAGAAAATTAAAAAACTCTTCAGGATGACTAAGTTTACTTCAACATCTAATGAAAGGAGGACAGTTCCTCCACAGCACAAATTTCTGCAACATCTACAGTAGCCAGTTAAAAAAAGAACATCCTCCAAATAATGCTTGTTCAATGGCTGAAGGAAATTGGATCTATATAAATACAGATGATATCACATAGCATTTTATCCATTTTAATAGGAAAAACATCATTCTTATGAGGACAACTAATACAAAAGCATAAGCTGCCACTGAAGTGTATTTTCATCTTAACTCAAGAACACCATGAAGTTGTCTGAGATGATCTTTAAAGTCCCTTCCAAGCCAAACCATTCCACGATTCTATAATTCCAGAAGGCCAGTAAATGTGGTACAGGAGGGGAAACTAATCTTTGTCCCCTTCTTCTACTCACATTTCCCTCACTGTTAAGTTCATTATTGCACAGGACCTTTTATCAGTAGGATAATTTTCATGTGATACATTTCTCACCAGGCACATCACAGCTGAACACAGATCATGGAAATGAGAGACGACTCAGGGCAGATTTGGAGAATGAAATTCTCATGCAGAGTATCTGAACAGGAGATGCTCCTCAGGTTTCTCTTTCCTTTCTTACTACTTTATAATTGAAAATTCCCTCCCATGAACAGTTACATATTGTGAAACAACAGTCCATCTTCTGGTCTAAAGGGAGAACTGCTGGTTTTGCAAAGCCCTATGAAGGCAAGTGCACTCATTTATTCAAAAATTCTTTTCCACCAAAAAAAAGAGATAAAAATCTAGACACTAGGGCTGGTAACTTGTTCTATGAATGCTTCCCTACTGGTATGTCATTTTTAGAAAAGTCCAAGTGTAAAAATATTTTTATAATTAAATTATCTGTTTCATTAAGAAAAGATTAAAATCTGCTTAGGATAGCTTATGATAATATGTTTAAAGCTGCCTAATAAATGCTGAATAAAGCAGTCCTTAAATAAAAGCTCTTTTCTTTCTTTTCAGTCTGATTAGTTCTTTCTTTTCAGTCTGATTAGCATATACACTACCGGGTTGTCTGTGAATTGTTTTTATAACCTTCTGATACTTCTGTCCACAAAACCAACTAATTCAGTAATAAGAAATCTAAACAGTAAAGATCTTCCTTCACTGCAGACGGTTCAAGGTGGATCTACAGAACACAGAATACAACACTTTCACACCCTGTTTTTATCCCCTCCCCACTCAACCTACTCCATGTCTGCTCTGATGCTCTTTGACTCAGGTGTGCTGATAGAAACTTAGTACCTTGGCAGGAAACTAATTCAGCCAAAAAAAAAGCACCTGCACCTGTGTAGTCTGGGTCTGACCTGCTGCAGAGTAGTTCTGTGGAGAACTTGGGGTCCTGGAGAGCAAGAGGGCCAATGGGATCCTGAGGTGCATTAGGAAGAGCATTGCCAGCAGGTCAGGGAGGGAATCCTGCTCCTCTGCTCAGCACTGGTGAGGCCACATCTGGAGTACTGTGTCTAGTTCTGGGCTCCTTAGGACAACAGAGACATGGAGCTCCAGTGGAAGCTACAAAGATGATTAAGGGACTGGATCATCTTCTTACAAGGAAAGGCTGAGGGAGCTGGGGGTGCTCAGCCTCGAGGGGAGACACTGAGAGGGGACCCCATCAATGTCTGTCAGCATCTGCAGGGAGGGGCCAGAGGATGGACCAGGCTCTGTTTGGGGGTGCCCAGCAATGGGACAAGAGGAACGGGCAGGAACTGATGCCCAGAAGTTCCACCTGAACATGAGGAAGAGCTTCTTTACTGTGCAGTGACCAAGCACTGGAACAGATTGCCCAGAGAAGGTGTGGAGTCTCCCCCACTGGAGATACTCCAGAGCTGTCTGGATGCAATCCTGTGCCATGTGCTCTGGGATGATCCTGCTTGAGCAGGGAAGTGGGATCAGATGACCCACTGTGGTCCCTTCCAACCTGACCCATCCTGTGATTGTGTGAAAGCAGAGCAAGGTCAGCTCAGTCTGCTGGGTTAGGATGTTGAAGAGGCACAGTAGAAGGTCAGGGAGCATGGAAGGTCTGCACTCCCACGATCCTCCCACAGACTAACCAGTGACCACCCTGGGTGACCGCTGTGCTCAAGTTCAAGATCTGCAGATGCAGGAGGAGTAAGGCTTACAAATCTTGAGGCCTAGCCTTAAATCTGCAGGGAAAACAACGAACAAGGATCATAGAGCAAAGCTAATTTAAACATTTTGACGTGCCGGAGTCAAGAGAGTGAGGTGCAAGAGAGGTCTAACTTACTGTAAACTGGAAAAACTCTCAGCCCTTGTGTATCTGCAGGTCTGATGGCAGAAGAGAGAGCAAGATCTAAGCAGTAGGGGTAAGAAAGTAACCAGGGTGGCCATAACACACTCCAGCAAAATAAAAGCAACTCAAAGACAATACACAACCACTCTGGTTGCCAGCACAAGGTAAAATTCCTATTTCCATGCCTTTCTGGTTGCTGTTACCCAGACTAAGCTAGCAGGAGCATGTCAGCACATGCTTTGGTCTTTCTTTCTCCTTGTAAATCTACCTAAGAAGTGTTAGTGCTGCAGCAGCAAAAAGGAACCTACCAGGAAAATGGACAACATCCATTAATATATGTGCTATAACTAAAGTTCATGCTTGAACTCATTGTGTGTGTTTAGAAAAGTGGCAACAGAAAATGCTGACTTTACTATTACCAATCTTAATAAAGATAAAGGACAGTATATAGCCTCCAATCCTCCATAGGTTGTGTCGGCAGGACAGCTGTCTACCCTGAAAAAGGTTAGATCTCATGTAAAAGGGGGTTAAAATTTTAGGTGAAAGCTATTTAAGTGCCCAAACCCATTTTCTTTTCTAGTGATGTGGCTGATATAACTGATTTGCCCTTTTAGTAGGTAAGCAGGAACATTGCTGCACTAAAGAACTTTAAAGTGAACCAGGCAGACCACCAATGCCCACAGAGAAGGAGCTGGTGTCACATGTACAAGGGAGTGTAAAAGAACTCAGATACTGGAATAATATCATTTGGAACCACATAAAACTTGCAGTGAAGTGAAAAGGGTGGCTGTGCTTGCCCGTCTTGGGACTCTGAGTCATAGGCCTGTTACAATTTTCCAGTAAAATGTTTTTAGAATAAAAGCCCCACCTCTTGTTTAAAAGAGACTGTATGATGCTACTCATGACCTATGAGACCCAATTAGTAAATGCTGAAAAGGGAAATAAATCTCGTAAAGCAAAAACATAAGCTAATAAAATGCTGGTGTACTTCAAAGGGATCCTCCTGTAAAACAAAATGTCCAACTATAAAGTAAAAATGGTGACGGTGCACAGAAATGGTTTCATCTATATATTATCTAAAAGCCACACAGTCATCATTATGAACTGTATGGTTTTTTTAAATTTTTTTTTATTTAAACAGTGAGACTGTAAAACTCTGAGAAATAGGTACAACACCCTCAATATAAGTTGCTGCAACACTATTTTACCTACCTGTCACCTTAATTTTCAGATACACTTTCAGAGGGGTGCTGCTTTTTGCATAGGTCATTCAAATAATAACAAAGGCACTGTAATAAAACAACTTAAGATTTAATTATTATTTTGACTACAATGCTTTGTCAAGGGTGTAACTCCTTCACTACCTTCAGTGACATAATTTTCCATCTGTATTAAGTATGCCCAAGATTTAAGTTCTCGTTATCCATAATTTAATTGTGTAAAGAAAAAATAAAGGACTTTTTGGTTAAATCAAATTTAAATAAATCCATCCGAACCCTGAGATAAATAGAAAGTTTGAAAAGGAACTGGAAAGCAAAATCACAATTCCTCTACAACAGAGATAAAACTGTTTGCTTTGTTACAATCAACTAAGGAAGGCAAACCTCAATAGCTACCTAACCATTATTAATTAATTAATTAAGGAGCTTATGTATAAACACCTGAATTTATTGTTCCCACCTGCTGCTATTCAGTAAGTACCAACAGAGGGGAGACCACCCTGAAAGAGGACAAACATTTGAATCAACAGCACCTGAAATGTTAGGGTGGAAAGGCACAGCAAAATTGCCCAAGCTGATACCAAAACAACTCTCCTCCAGAAACAATGCCATTAACAGAGGATTTGGGAAACAATGTGAATTTTACAAACACATCAGTTACTGTAATAACCCATAGTGAAATATCACTTTGAGGTCGTGTTCCCAGAGAAGGATCAGCAGCAATGGAAAGGATAAAAGACAGCGTTGTAACACAGTCAAACAATGAACATCTATCATGGAAAACATGCAGTAAGGAAGGAAATTAGACATATTTTCACTATTTTAAAGAAAAGATCAATTAGAAAGGTATTTAATAGAAGCTCTGGTACCTGCAAACCTTGCAGCTGGTGACGGTCCCCACCAGTAAATTAAATGAGCAATAAAGAAAGGACTGTGCTCTCTGGCACAGTCACATCACTAAACCAGGGCGGCTGTATCCAAACTGCCCATGGAGAACGGCAGCTAAATCCTCCCTCGTGCTGCAGGATTGTCTGGGTGAGCATCAGCTGTCCCGGGCAAAACCGCTCCCCGCTGCACTCCAGCGAGTTAACAATGCTGGGCACGGCATTCCCATGACCAGGAGTGGTTTTTGGCACCGTGTGTGTCCCCAGCACTGACACAGAGGGTTTATTACCCCTATTTCACACTGCACCTTTTCCTGTGTACCAAGGCGTGTTTTCAGAATCGTAACTGATTGTGAGTTCATAAATTTTTCCATAAACACATGACTGTGTTTTCCTCCTACGAGGAAAGGCTTGGGAGAATTGGGATTGTTCAGCCTGGAGAAGAGATGCTTAGGGATGTCCGAATTGTGGCCTTCCAGTACCTGAAAGGAGCCTACAAGAAAGGTAGAGAGAGACTATTTACAAGGGCCTGGAGTGACAGGACAAGGAGGAATGGCTTCAAACCAACAGAGTAAAAGTTAGATTGGATATTGGATATTGGGTTGCCCAGAGAAGCTGTGGCTGCCCCATCCCTGGAAGTGTTCAAGACCAGGTTGGACAGGGCTTGGAGCAACCTGGTCTGGTGGAAGGTGTCCCTGCCCATGGCGGGAGGTGGGATGAGATGATCTTTAAGGTCCCTTCCAACCCAAACCATCCTGTGATTCTGTGACTGTCAAGTGAAAGAACTAGCCAAGCTTGGCACCTTCTCAGCACATGGTTTCTGCAGACCAGAGGCAATGAGATGTGAGGATACAGGTGGTAGATCCCAGAGAGGACACCACTGTGCAAAACTGCACTTCCCAAGTGCTTTACAGCAAATTTCTCTACTGCTCTCTCTCCAGATCTCCCTGCTGCCTCCTCACCTTCGCCCAATGCTCTCCCAGCTCTGGTAATCAGAAAATAAAAACTTAATAAAAAGCACATTAGAACTCACTGATGACTAAGGTCTTCGTTTATCTGAACAGAAACTCTCAGCTTCTTATACAGAAATCTTTATTTTAAATCATTAATGCTTTTACTATCTTTTTCATCTTGTACTTTCAATCAGAAAGTGACAATGAACTGAGCTGGAAGCCCCAGTACCAAGAATACTCAAATTTCTTGCCCTCTCTGATCAGACAGAATCATCTGCCAGTTTGTGGTCTAATGGTTAATAGTAATATTAACTGGAGGGGGGAAAAGGGCTTAAGAATAAGGGAGAGTGGCCTCTACTAATATAATAATTACATACAAAACCAGCACAAAGTCTGATGAACAGTTTTGGTACAAAGGCTACGTTTAGATTTGCCACAAAACCAGCAACAGCAGAAAACTTTAAACCTTGTTTAAAGGTTAACAACAGCAGTTGCACCAATTATACAAAATGCAGATTCAGGAGTTGTCAGGAGTTCAACTCTCTGCAGTTCCTTTTCAAAGTTCACGTTTTAAACATCCCATTGAAGGTCACGCAACCACTTTTCAAATCAAAGCAACAGCTAGGAGAGTAGCAATTACTATTTAATATATTTCAGACAGTAACATACCACACAATTTTGAACAACTCAGACATTTGATCATTTTTTTTATACCATCTATAAACTGTATTGCATGACTGAAAAATCCAGATGGGCACATGGTCTTGGAAATTCTGGGCAACTTGAATTCACGCAGCAGCACGTAAATGATGAAAAGCAGCTTTGCTACCCTGCTTGGAAACATTTATATTTTCTTGTGTCACTGACACCTTGTATTTTAACCCCAGCCTTGAAAAAAATGCACTCCATAAGTAAGAAACTTTGTCAGTTCTTTCCAGTATCTAAGCTAAAATTGGGAGTAGGGTGACAGAAAAAGAAATTTCATGGTGATGTAACTGTGAACCCAGAGAGAAGTCTGAAGAGAATTCTACATCCACAAGTAGTGCAGATATAATTGTGATAATGCATATTGTGACATCTCACAAACTCCCAAACTATAACCTGCAATTCTCAGTTACAAAACATGGAATGTGCTGGGTATTCCGGCTTAAAAGAGAATTCTAACCAGCCTGCACACAGGAGGGCAAGTGAGCCAACACAAATAGTGAAAGAAAGGTATAACTTGTGTGGTGACCTTTACCAGGACTCAGATCCCTAAGTTCAGGTGATGCAAAGGTGCTCAGATCAGATTATCATTCACAAAATCTCCTAGAGGTAACTAAGAATTCCTTTTTAAAAAAATGAGAGTCAGGCTTTTCCCTGAAAATCCAGTAAAAATAGAAGGTAACAGCATTACCTCTTTCTTAACAGAACTCTTTAGGATTCTTTATTATAGCAATAGTTCAAAAGTTAGATTCAGATGCTGCTGACATTTTATGTGCAGACTCATTGGGAGAGAGAAAAAATAGATTTGACACACTTAGGTCCCTAAATCTCTATTTTTCAAAGCAGTGCCTTAACAGCCTGATGTCCAGCTATCCGTGCTCTGCTCTGCAAAATGAGATGTAGGCTGGAAACCCCTGAGGTTGAGAAAAGTACTTGCTGCTATAAAATGGGGAGAAGAACAGCTCTTCTTCCTCCAACATGTTTATTAGCAAAGTGTCCCTTGCACCAAATTGTTGTTTGTTTTTGCACAGTTGAGTTCTTTGGAAACATTTCCCTGCTTTTGCATGCTGCTTTTATAGAGAAATACTCAGAGGTCTTGTTAGGCCTCTTTATTCCTCAAATAACACAATGTTCTTTTTGGGGGCTCCTTTGTCTGAACAAACTCAGATTTTTCTTTTCCAATGCCCAGTTTTCCTCAATGGCCACCCAAATGGCTGCTGTGTTGGCTTAGGAGAAAAGACAGGAGATTAACCACCCTCCCATTAGTAAAAGGTGATTTGTTCTACTTTAAAACTACAACACATTGGCAAAGCAACAGCGGAAAGGCAAACCCAGCTACTACCCAGAGTTTAATTGCTCTGGCAAAGAAACGAAGACGAGGCCTTCTCCAGGGATGTCAGTCAGGGCAGTTAATTAGTTCAAATGAGAAGAACTTCTAGGGAAAAAAAGCATTTTTGTGTGGTGGCTAAAGAGCACATATCAGACTTACCAGGGTTGGTAAGCAATGGTATTTGGTATTCCTCTATTTGCAATAGTTTGCTGCCACAGTTCGAAATAAGCAGCACAGCTGATGACTGGGAGAAGTATGATGCAATGTTCTTACACCAAATGTTAACAAAGCCACTTGCCAAGTTTTCATTCCCCAAAGCAGCTTCTACCATCAAAAACCTACTTAAATCACCAGAGGAAAAAAAAACATCTTTGTCTGCACTATGATTTTTCCTATTGCAATCCTAACTGAAATGCTGGAGAAGGCAAATCATGGCAACACTACAAGATACTTGTTTTTTTTTTTTTTCTTCTTTTGCTTATAAATGTACATCCCACTTGTAGCCTAGCAACAAAAGCAGCAGCCTGGGTGAAACGGATCGAGCCTGCTGCTGGGGCTCTCTCCTCAAAACAGGAGCCATCTTTGGTGTGTAACTGGACCAGAGATTTCGTCATTCTGCACTAAAGCCACCTCCAGATGTTAGAGGCTCCTGCAGCCAACTCAGCAGTGTCGGCTTTCAATCTGCCACTTCTTTTCCCATCCCCATCAAACATGAGGTAGATCACAGAGACACGACACGTGTCCATCTCCACATTCAGAAAAATAAACCTTCTTTGTTAAACAGGGTTAGTGCAAGCTCTTATTTCAGTTCTGATCGCTGCAAGCTTGTTTCTGCTCCTTAGTTTCTAACACCCCCACCGGTAAACTGCAGGAGGTTTGGCTCTACCCAGGCATGTTCATGGCCCTCTTCTGTACTTTTTCACTATTTCATGTATCTTTTTCTAACAGGATCCATATGGGTGATTTTTTAATTGTGCAGTGATACAAAGCCAGTCTTCACCCCCCCCTTCCCATTATAATAAAAATAAATTGTTTATAATTAAGAAAAATAAAAATATTAATACTCATAATTAAAATCCCTATCTCTGGCTATCAGGTATCTGACCTTGAAGTTATTTGGTGTATTCCTCCCCTGGAAAGGACGATCCTGCAGGCCTGGGATCTGTGCAGCTGCCACGCAATCCCTGTGACACAGAGCCCATGCTCAGGGGACAGCGAGTGGTCAGGGGGAGATTTTGGGAGCAGGTGGGGAAGCAGGGAGCTGAGATGTGTGCAGGGAGGAGGCAGCCCCACAGTGCTGTGTGGCACTGCCAGTGCCCAGCCCTGCCTCCATAAGGACAGGGTGACACATGGAGCTGGGACCCTGCGGAAGGGATGGGATAACACATGGGGCCGGACCCAGTGGAGGGGACGGGGTGACAAATAGATCAGGGCCTCTGCAGAGGTAGCAGAGGTGACAGATGGGGCTGGGCCCTTGCAGAGGGACCAGGGGGTGGCATGGGGGGCTCGTCCCCTATGGAGGGAACTGAGGTGGCAGATAGGGCTGGGTGCCTGTGGAGGGGAAGGGGTACAGAGCAGAGACCCCCACAGAGTGAACAAAATGACACATGGGGCTGGACCCCTGTGGAGGGGACAGGAGTGACAAACAGATCAGGGCCTCTGCCGGGGTGACAGAGGAGACCGATGGGGCTGGTCCCCTGTGGAGGGGATGGGGCGACACGCGGGGCTGGTGTGCTGTGCAGAGGGCTGAGGCGACACGGGGGGCTGTGTCCCCGCCCAGCCGGCGGTACAGCAGTGGGGGTGACATCGGCAGTGGCTCCTCCGCCCGCGGCCCATCCCCGGCCCCGGTACTCACCGCGGCCGCCGGCCCCGCGCCGCCCTGGCCCCGCTGCCCGGAAGAGCCTCGCTCGGCGGCGCGGGCGAGGGCCTGGGGGAGGTGGCGGGGCCGCCCGGCTCCGCCTCGCTCCGCCCCGGCGGGGCAGGGCCCGGCAGGGCCGCGGCGTGCGGGCAGCGCCCAGGGCAGCCTCGCCCTCTGCACGACCGCCAGCTCCCCTGGGGCACCGGAGCTGACCGGAGAGTCTCACGGTTCTCTCACAGTTAATTACATTAATTATTCCATAGAATCTCCTAAGCTGGAAGGGACCGACAGGGATCATCAGAGTCCCACTCCTAACCCTGCACAGGACACCCCAAACAATCCCACCATGTGCCTGAGGGTGTTGTCCAAATGCTCCTTGAGCTGTATCAGGCTTCCCTGGGGAGCCCAACCACCCTCTGGGAGAAGAACCTTTTCCTAACATCCAGCCTAAACTTCCCCTGGCACAGCTCCGGCTGTTCCCTCAGGTCCTGTCCCTGGTCACAGCTGCCCCTCTGCTGCCCCTCGTGAGGAAGCTGCAGACCCCGATGAGGTCTGACCTCGGTCTCTTCCAGGCTGCACTGGATTTGGATTGTTGTTACAGGTTTATTATTAGAAACCCAAGCCACACTAAAGACCCCAAACCTGGCGATGAGATGACAATAAACTGCTTTGTGCGAGGACAGCACCAACAGCTCAGGAGGCTGCTTTGAAGGTTGCTCAAGTACAAGAGGCCTTATCACGTCACTCTCCCCTAAAGGAGGAGATAAAAATTGCGTTACCAGCCACATAAGGAGTATCCACGTGTCACTGTCACTCCCTTGCTGGGCTTGCTCACACTCAAGCAGTACATCCCTTCCTCAGCTGGGTTCACAACCCATAACCCTGGTGTCTGACGTAGGCACTGGGAAGGCAGCAGTGCTCCTATAAAAGCATCACTGTTGCTTTTCTCTTGGACTCAGCCTGTTCCCAGGCTCAAAGCAGCAACACTCTAATCTGCACATTGTGGTTCTGTTATTTTGTCCATGTTTTTCAGGGCAGGATGTGTCTTCATCTCTATTTAAGCAATTCAAAGCTGCTGGTACCCAGTACTGATGTTCTGGATGCAGCTGTGGAAGAGGAAATCGGCACTGGGACAAATGGTGGCCTCGCCACTGTAACTTTCCTTCTTTCTGTTACTCCCAGGGGTGGCTGGGCTGCTGTGACAGTAGAAACACTCAGGAATTTCAACCCTTCTGTTTTCCTCTTTCACTTCCTGAAGTCCACATCTGTACTGTGCAACCTCCTGCCTCATGCCCACGGTCTGTAACTCAACATGTCATGACAGGTGACACTGTCCCTGGGGCTGGCAGGGGCACAGTGTGAGCACAGGGATGCGATCAGGCACCTCTAGGATTGGCAGGGGCACGGCCACAGCCATGGGGAGGGCAGGGGGTCAGCCCGGGCAGGATCATGGGGGTGGGCACCTTGTCCTGCAGCTGCCACGGGCGTGAGGAGTGCCCTTTGCGGGATGACACTGCTCCTTTGGGTGCCGACCAGACCCGATCAGTACTGACCCGACCCAACCAGTGCCCACCTGACCAGGACCTACCAGTACCGACCCGATCAGTACTGACTCAACAGGACCTGACTCGACCAGTACTGACCAGTACCGACCAGTACCGACCAGTACCAACCTGACAGGTCCCCACCCAGCTCAGCATGGCTCAGACCATGCCAATCCGACCCATGAGAGTCCATCATGAAAGAGTAAAAACTAGCACTGATACCCTTGCACTGCATTTTTCTTGCACGACAAAATTTGTGCACAATTTTTGTACTTCCCTGCTAGTGTCTGTAATTCTTTTTAATCTTGTCAGGCACATCCCAGTCTCCACGACCACTGACAGATCCAACACTGAATATATCTTTGATGGTATCCGTCCATAACACTTGTTGCTAAAAACATTGCAATGACTGAGCAGGAAAGATACCTTCTTCAGAAAATGGAAACAGCTGGATGTCGTGCACAGAAATAAATTAGTTGTCTGTGGGTATAACTGGTGTTGTGGTATATGGTTTGCATTCTGAGGACTGATGTGTTCTGCCTCTAATGATTTTCTTATATGCCAAAGATACTAACTTGTTAATCTGCTTTAAAAGCACACCTGGGTCGTTTCTGCATTTTACAATTGAAATTCTGCTTGCAGACTTTCTAATGTAGATGTATGAATACCTAAATTCTTTCTCTGAGTTTGTACATGCAAAGCTGCATTAATTCCTCTAGTTAATAATTTGCTCTATACTCAGTGCAGATGGTTTTGAACAGCTATGTAACTTCTCTTTCACTAGATGAGTATTTTCTCCCATTGCTGAGAAACAAATCTGATATTTTGCCAGGAATCCTGAAAAGTTTTCAGATGGCTCTGAGCAACCACCACCAATTGCTCATGAGCTACAAACTGCCAGGCAAATGGGTGAATTTGAGGAGTCACAAAAAATATCTGACCTCTGACTACATGTGTTTTTTCATCTGCAATAATTTTCACAGTATAATATTTTTGGCTGTATTAAAAAATGCAGAATCTAAGAGGATGTGCCAGCTCCCAGATTCACATGGGGGTTTTGGCCTGATCCTGTTTCTGTTCTACACTGAGGCCTGGTGTACTGATCTGACTGATGCCTTCCATGAGCAGAAGGTCGGGTGGGTGGGCTGAAGGGGCTCCCTTGGTCTCCAGCCAGCTCTCTACCTTGGAGAATCAGGAGGGACAGATGCCAGAATGTGGTTTTGAGCACATTGATCTGAATATTGTGGACTTGTTCTTCAAAAGTCCTGCCCCCCCCAAAAGACTCCTACACAGCCAGTCTCATGTGATCAGTCAGTACCTCATGGGTGAACACACGTGTGTGTTTTCTTACAGGTTCATGCAGAGTGTAGTGTCTTCCTTGTTAAATTACAGCCAAGTACTAATGGTACATACAGAAAACATGTGCCTAGAGAGTATGACTGGATTAATCAAATAAGCCCTACCCCAGCTCCTTTTGAAGCATTCCTTTCAGTTGCCTTATTTCCCAAGGAATATATTAATAAGATTCCTGCAAATCCCCAGGTGTATTTATTGAACTAGGGAGGAATTTAATCATCCGCATGTTTCCACCTGGAAGAATTCCCAGACTATTACAGGGCAAATTCTTCTCTACAGTGACCAGAAAAGGAGGATTTCTATTCCTCTATAATTACTGCCTCATCTAAGAAATGAGTTTTACTGTATTTGCTTTTCTCAAGCTCTCCTGTATTCCTAAATGGTCATTAGTGTTTTTTGGTTTTCTCCATTTCAAATTGGCTCTGGGAATCAATGGAGAAAATGAAGAGCTGCTGCACATTGATTTTATGAACATAAATGTCCAGTAAGTGGCACTGCAGGACCAGGAATTCCAAACCCTGGATGATAAACAGTGCAGTCAGAGAGTGAAAACAAGTGTGGGAGATGTCAAGACTTATCTGTTCCATGACAAAAGTGGTTGTAGAGCAGGTGGGGAATGATGTGGTGGCATTCCTGAAGGTACAGTGCAAGGAACTGGGATGTATTCAGCTGCTGGCTCTGGAATATGGTATCAGAAACTGGCCTTGGCACCAAGCTGGGCGTTATCAGGGGTTTGCCAGAAGAAACCAGCAACATTTCTGGGAACTGTTCATTAGCACTTGATGGGAAGTGCCTGTGAAGGCTTTGTGCTGGGTTTTGCCATCAGGAGCAGAATGCTGGGCAAGGTGAACTATGTATATACAGCATTTCCTGTGGTCTCCTGACGTAATGTACATTAATTTTATGTAGAAAATCCAAAGCCCAGATTGGAAAGGACGTCAGTACAGTCTGGGAGAGTTCAAGGATTATTTCTGTAAATGAGCTAGAGATGCCTGTGAGGCTGTGCCAGTATATCAAAACCATCACCCGTTTTTTTCATTCTCAGCAGATAAGGAGTAAACTATTATCTTGGGAAATTTGATCAAACGGACAAGTAACACTACACTTTTTGGCAATATAAATTGTAATAAAACTCTTATATAAGCTGAGAGAGTGTTACTTACAAAATCACTTAAATGTTTTGGCTCCATCTGCAATATTTGAACTCAGCTCTAGGTTACTCATGCTATACTGTGCCAAGCTAAACTGATGCACACTCAATTTTCCTGTTTCTCTAGATGCATAGTTATATTGGATAAGAATGGAAGAAAATGAAGATGAAAAGCCAATCTGCATTTAGAAGGGACATAAAACTATGTTTAAAGGGATAAACCAGCCTTTCAAGGGGATTAGGAAGCCATTTCCTCTATGATGTGGCTATTTTATAAATCCCTCTTGTGGGATCGTCTGTGCCCTGAAGCATCTGTGCGTCTGTGCCAGCTGCTGTTGGCAGCAAGACCCTTGACTAGGCTGAGGCATCTGGGATGTCAATATGCACCTGTGGGGGCAAGAGGAGGTGCAGGACTATCCCATAGGGCACATGGAACAGCCACAGGATCTTACAACTGCTCCAACCAGACTTGACAATTTTTTTTCGTCGTCATCTAGAGACCAGATATTGCTGAATCCTTATACTTTCTGCTCCTGAGTTTTTCTAATGGCTTTATAAAACAGCAGTTAAAAATAGGAACTCTCAAATGTTTATTCCTGCAGGCACATGGGGTGGAACTTAGGATGCAGAAGCAGAAGACACACAAGACATCGCTTGCAGCAACACGAGCAAACAGGTGAGAACAAGGCATGGCAGCACAACATATGACAAAACAAGACACCACAGGACAACTTGGAATAGCACACAGCATGTCACCACATGCAGCAGCACAAACAGCTTGGAAGAGCACTTGACACTGTGTCACGGCACGATAGATATACCTGAAAGGTGATAGGAGTGCCTAGAGAGTGGTGAGAGATTCATAGCAGCATGAAATTCCTATAAAGGTATGGAAAATGTCTAGAAAACCACACGTAAGTCCTACAGAACTACAGGCAACGTCTGGAAAAACCATGGGAAATTCTTAGAAAGCAAAACTGAATTCCTAGAAAGCTGTGGGAGGACTCCAGGAAAACAAAATATGAATTCTGAGAAAATTGGCTACAAATTCCCAGAAAGCTAGAGGGAATTTCTTATGAAGTAAGGAGGAATTGCTATAAAGCAATGAAGGAATCCTAGAAAGAAATGCACAGTTCTTAGAAAGCTGCTGCAAATTTCTAAAGAGCAGAAGGGAAATTCTGGAAGCAGAAAGGAATTCTTACAAATAGAACACGATTACTAAAAAGCATCAGATAAATTTCTAGAAGGTCATTAGGGATTTCTTGAAAGCATGTGGAAATTCCTAGAAAGAAAATCTAAGTTCCTGGTAAGGGGAAAGAAACACTTGGAAAGCAGTGGGGAGTTTTCCTAGAAGGCAACATGAAATTTCCTGAAAGCTGGGTGGAAACTCCTTAAAAGCTGGAGGGTATATTCCCAGAGATCACTAGGAAAATCCTACAAAGGCATGTGAAATTCCTAAGAAGATAGAATCATAGAATCATTTAGGTTGGAAAAGACCTCTGTGATCATCAAGTCCAACTGTTCCCTCAGCACTCCTCCACATCCCCAAGATCCACATCTGTGTGTCTTTTAAATCCCTCCAGGGACGGTGACTCCACCACTGCCCTGGGCAGCCTGTTCCAGGACTTGACAACCCTTTGGGTGAAGAAATTTTTTCTGATATCTGATCTAAACCTCTCCCGGAGCAATTTGAGGCCATTGCTCCTGGTCCCAGTTGGGTCCCATCAGTCGCAGGCTCTGGTGGCTCTCTTGGCTCCCCTGAGGTTCCCCTGGTTGGTGGAACTCCCTGTGCACTGTGCTGGATTTTTCTGCTAATGACTGTGCTGGCACTGAGTATGGAAAGATGCAAGAAAACAATGGAAAAATCCTGGCTGAGCTGTCCATAGTTCCTAAAGACACAGGGGAAATTCTTAGAACAAAATGCTGAGAAAATCACAGGAGAAAATCACTGTGAAGAGCAGGGGGAAAAGTAAAACTAGAAAGTAGATAGGAACAGATCCTATAGCCTTTCCTGAAATAGAACTTGTATCTAGAAGACATCCCTGATTTTAGTGTCTCCTAAATGGAGGGGACTGGTTTGATGGACTGAGGAAGAGACACTGGATGCCTGTGTTGGTGAAGCTGAGCCCTGACCTGCAAAGCCCAGCCCTGGGGAGCTGAGCTTTGCAGGAAGGGAGCAGGGAGAACTGGCTGGCTTGGAAGGCCCCTGACCTTGGGACAAATGTTGACAAATGGATGGTGAAACTCAGGGAACATTTCCAGCCTGGGAAAGTACTGTCTGTTAGAGGCTGTGTCAGCAACGGCTCTTTGCAACACAGGGCAGGGAAAAGCCAAGGGCATCGAGGCGGGATGCAGAGGGAGATGTTACCCATGTTGTAGGATGAAACAGTCCTGCCTGATGTGGTGGGACAGGCACGGAGGCTGGAACAGGATAACATAACCAGATGAGCTAGGGTGAAAGTGGATTTAGGATTTTACCGTAGTTTGGGGTAATCCAGCTGGATCAGTGGGTTTTTCAAAAGTTTGAATGGAAGTTTGTTATGAGGATTGGAGCAGCCCAGAGTTTAGACCTCAGGATGGATTCTTGTTTGGATTCTTGTCCCAGTGTTTCACTGAACTTGGTGGAATGTTTCTGACTGCCATCAACCCAGACTGTGTGACTTGACTTTGACAACCAGCATCTTGCCTTGGAGAACAGTTTAATCCCAGAACCTGAAGGTGGAACTGTGACATTGCAACCACAGCAGGGTTGTCTGGGGAGCTGCAGATGGGAAAATGCTGCCTGAGACAGAGCTTCAGGAGTGGGACATTTGGAGTGGTCTGGTCATTGCTGGACTGCTGGTTGACCCTCTCTACCACAGCTGGACCTGCTGTGCTCCTTGGGCACCCTGGGGCTGCTCCCCATGCAGAGAGCCCTGGCTGGGCTCCTGTGGCTCCCTGCAGTGAAGGTCTGAAATGCTGCTGTCAGTCTTCACTATGAGCAAGAAGTGATGCTTCTCTTTTTTTGGTATGTATTAGTTTAATTATGTTTAATTCAAGGATTTGTAGCCTGCCAGTGGCAAAGCTGTGAAGTCTGACCATGCTGGATGTGTAATAATGTGAATTTAACAATCAGCTCTAGGGCAAACTGTTGCTCACTTGTTGTAGGTACCAAGGACACTCTTCATCATCACACGTCCTGCATCAGAAAACCACACAAATCTTCTATTAAACAGTTTTCCATCCAACAGTCAGGGGCTGGGCTGGAATATGGGTTAGGATCTATTTGATGCTGGCAGGCAGCTCAGGAGTAAATCTGTAACACCAGCTTAGGAGAGAGTGCCACCTACCAAACCATCTGCTGAGAAAATTGTATTATCCACAGTCTCATCCACTGCTGCTAGAAATCACTGTCACAGTCATTGCTGAAGAGTTTTGCAGCTAATATATCTATTTGTATTCTTTTTATCCATCCCCTCAGAATTAATTGTTCCTCAGATTAATATCATTCTAATGAATCATTCTGTATCACTGGCTTTATTTCATTTCTGAGATACTAATTAATATGTCAAAGCCATCTTTAACATGAAAATTGCTGTCATTTTTTCCCGTGACTTTCTTTTATTCATATATTCAATTTTTTTTCTGAGGGCCTAAAATGTCTGTCCAGTGTGGAGTGAAAGAAAAAATGAAAGCTATACACTATTAAAAAAAAAAAAAGCATATGCAAATAAAGCCTAAATTGGAAAGGAATGGCTCAGTCTGTATTTTTGTGTTGATTTACTCGATTATGAGCCATTTCATATAGTAGGTCCTCAGCAATCAGCCCTGTAGGGTTTTTATATACATGGCTTAGAATACAAAATTCAGCAGTACATCCAGTGTCTACATTTGTCAGTGAAATGATCAGAAATTTTGAGATATTTTGTATTTGTTGATGTAGATTAGGTTTTGAAGAAAGGGTCTTGTTAGTTTGCTGTGGATTTCCTGGCACTGTTTTGCTGTGCCGCAGGGATGAGGCAGTCAGAGGAAGCATTTTTCTTTCCTTAGAGCTCTCCTCTCCTCTCAGCTATAATTTATTCTCATCATCCTCTGCAGTTTGGCTCTCTACCCACTCTGGAGGGAAGTGTTGGCAGGGCAGTAATTCCTCTCCTACCCCGTATCTCTGGCAAATGGAAATCCCAGAAAGAGAAGGGGGGAAATTTTAGGTTTCCCTGCTCGAGCAATTTCCAGGGTGATTTAAGATCCAGTAATGGCCTTTGCATTGATGGAGCAGGTCGAGCTGCAAGAGGAAGGTCACTCCAAGTGTTTCTTGTGGGAAACTTTTCTTTCTCTGGTCCTGTGGGAGTGAGTGGGTGGGACTGGAAAAACCCCATAAAAAGTCACTGCATAAGCTCTGCCGATTAAATAACACAGTTATTGGCAGCATTGCACCGAGCTGAAATTACCCACAGCTCCTGGGGCTGGGGACTGTTCAGGTGACAGCTTCTGCTTGGATCCCTGGCTGCAGGTTTGGTACTTCTCTTTCTTTCCTGTCTTCCTCATCTCTCCAAAAAGAGCCATTTTGTTGTACAGTCTGGGGGGTTACAGCTGAAACGCCCCAGCTCTGCTCTGGATTTGCAGGTGTAGAGAGAGATCAGTGGTGAGGGAGGGAAAGGAGACCAGAGCCTGAAGGGGCTCTGAGCAGGAAGGGGATGGCAGGTGAACACAGCTCCTTCCCCTTTACAAACAAGGAGTTTAGGAGTGGTTTTCCACCACTCCTAAAGCTTGTGCGTGACACGAGGCTGCTTTTTGAAAGGCTGCTGCTGGATTCCCACAGAGCAGAAATCCTTTCTGCAGTCTCCAAACTCTGTGGCCCAGGGATGGAGTTGGGCTCTCCTGGCTGGGATCAGGGCTGAGCTCCAAGAGTGTCCTGGGAGGGGAGATGCCAGGGGAGCAGCACTGCCTGGTCCTGCCTCCTGAGCATCCTGCAGCCAGTGCATGAGCTCCAGATCCCAGGAAGCAGTAGCACTGCACAGCAAATCCTTCCCATTCATACCCTCCTGCATTACCCTCTGTGTCCAGCTTTGCCACTGCTTGAATTGGCTGCCTCAAATGAGTCATTTAAATTCAGACTTTCATACATGGTGTTTCTGTCTGGGCTTTTTTCATTTTCCTTTTCCCTGTTAGTGTTCAGATTTCCTCACACCAGTGACCTGATTGATACCTGGGGATGCTTCGTGCACTGGTTGCCATCGGAAATAGTTCACAAGTCAACATCAAAAGGGCACTAATGTGCTTTTTGAGATCAACCCTACTGAATCCCCCAGACACGGAGGGACATGCCTATAATTTACAGTCAAAAAAAAGTGCCCACACTCAATACTGAATATTTAGGCCTCTCTTTGTCAGTGTCTGGGGACTAGAAATCATTTTTCTCAATGATCCTTTCTCCCTGCTGATGGACCTTTATCATTCAAGACTTATCTTGAGATCCTTGGAGATGTTAATAATAGTTTTTACTTCTGCCATTCTTTGCTCTGTGCTTTTTTATTCACTACTCTAGTTTTCCCTGTAGAATGGCCAACATGATAATATCAATTTAAACAACGTGCTTCAGTGATCTTTAAAAGAGTTCATATATTTCTTTTCATTTCCAGGAACCCCTGATTTTCCTGAGAATGTTACATTGAGGCTGAAGTTATCTTGGCTTATTAGTACAACCAGCTATTTACAAACCTGACAGCTCTTTTAGACATTATTTCTGATAACATGCCACAGCTGATTTTACGTTTAATAAATCCCATGCATGCAGACAAAAAAAAGCACCCTGAGAATGATGTAAGTACAGTTTGTATCCATGTACTGATATATTTTGTAAATTCAGTTGCCTTTCTCCAGCTCCAGTGTGTGCACTATTTTTTAGGTTAAAGCATGTTTTAACTCTGAATCTCTGCTATGGGCTTTGTGGAACTCTGACTTGGTCTTCCAGTAGCTAATTACTGTTTGGATGAAGGTCATTTGGATCAAGGTGCTACTCAGTATTTATAAATTATATTTTTAAATCTTCATATGGACCAAGTAGGACCTTCTCCAAACAAAGTCCCCTGGCAGGAGCAGCTGCCTCACAGGGTGGGAATAGAGACACAAAAGCTTTCTTTTGGTGGGCATGCTTTGATTCCAGCATCAGTCAGAAGTGATTGAAAAGCATGACATAAAATTAAGCAGCTGTTTTATGTTGGTACCCAGGGAGAATTAAAAAAGCTCTGTGCTTGTTTCTGAATCTCCAGGAAACACCTGCACCAACAGCTTGTTGCTGGCAGTTTTAGGCAAGTCCAGACCTGGATGAGAGCTGATCCTTCTTGTATTGGCTGAGGGCAGGTTGGTCAGAGAGCAGCAAAAGGAAAATTCACCTAACACTCGTGTAACTGGTTCCCAGAGTCATGTCAATCAGCTTCCTAATGCCACCACTAAATTTACTTAAATAATAATAGGGGTTTAATGGATTTCACTTTTGTTCCTCACCTGGGTATGACTATTAAGTCTTGAAAGTTTTAAAAGCTTATAAATTAGCTGAAATGACAAATGAGTACAGCAGGGTGCCCTGTATGAACTGCTGGTGTTTGAAACCCCTGTAGCTGCTGAAGGGGCTTTGCTGCACTAGTGCAGTCAGGGCTGATCCAGACTTCTTGTTCATCCCTGAACTGGTCACACAAACTTAAAGAAGACACAGGAAACAGGCTCTGGCTTCTGAAACTGATACTTGAATTGCCAAAAAAATAGGGCCTGTGAGAGTCTTACAGGCTTTAGTGGGTAGGAAGTTAAATTAATGTCAAATGAAACTTTGAAACCCTCACTCGTCTGAGCAGCATTACATTCCTCCAGTGCTGAATTCAGCCTCTTCCCGAGGAGAGACCACTCCCTGGTAAAAAAGAACTAAAGAGTTCACTGAATGGAGCTGATAAGCAGATGCTTGAGAGCAAACTGGTCTCTCCTCTGCAATGTGTACCTCAGTGTTTCTCTGCAGTATGCTTTGAAAATTCTGCTTTTTGTGTGCTCGGGAGTTGTGATTTCTCCTGGATTAATCCAGAGAGTCATTTTAGGAGAGCCTCTGGAATTTGTTGCAAGTAAAATCAAATGTGCTTAGTGACTTTCGGGTTCCCCCCAGCAATGTTCCCCTCAGCCCAGGGTTTCTGTGGAAAAAAAAGAGTGTGCTACCTTTTCAGAATATACATATTATGCAGTAAGCCTCACCTGTGGTGCCTCAAGAAGGAGACAAAAGCAAAAAAATCTTGAAAATAGAAAGAGAAAACTCACAGTGACTTTCATTAGAGATCTCTATTACCGAACAGCACAGGATTCATTTTCTTGTCTATTTTCACCCTCCTCTGAGGATGAATGATGATTAAAGGACAGGAGAATAAGCAGGAGGGGGGGGGGGGGGGGGGGGGGGGACACGACTGAGAACTTGCTGAGAAGCAGTTAAAATTTATAAAAAAAGAAAGAGAAGGAGAAAGGAAAATAAGTGTTTCAGTTAACTAGTCAAGGTTAGCTTAGCACTGTGTCTGCTTTAACTGGCATTATGAAAAATGCCAGTTGGCACAAAAGCAACTTCACTGGTGCTGAGCCTCATGAAATTTATGTTGACAGGTTAGAGTATTTGTTCTTCTAGGAGGTTTCTTAACCTCTCTGTGATGTCTTTTATATTTATTTTCTGATTGTTGGGGGGTAAGATTCCTATGCAAAGGCTGCAAATCAGCATGTTCATCTTTCACTGCCTGTTGCAGCCAAGGTAAGCAAGAAAAAACCCTTGTGGAAAACGAAGGGATTCGAAGAATAACCGCTCTGGTTTTGGTGCTTACTACTGAACGGGAAGGATTTTTGCAAAGGAGAAAAATGGTTTTGAAGAGAGCGGCAGGTCCCATTGCCGCTGGGTTCACCTCGGGGGTGCCCGTTTGGGGCTCCGGCGACTCCGCAGTGTTTGTCCCCTCTTTTTGCCCTCGCCTGAACCCGCACGAGTCAGTGGGGATGCGGCTCCTCAGAACCCACACGCCCCAGGAACCTGGGCTGTGGATTTTCCCCGCTCCCTCCCTGCCTGCCCGCAGGACAACGATGCCCGCAGGATAACGACGGGGGAACGCGGGGAGGACGCGGAGGGGGGCGCGGGGCGGGCGCGTCTCGTCCCGTCCCCTCGGTGCCGCCGCTGCCCCGGCGGGGCTGGCTGCCGGCCCCCGTCCGTGCCCACCCCTCGGCCGCCCAGGAGAGGGAGCCCGGCGGCCGCGGCTGCGCCGGGAGCCGCGGGGCTGCGCCAGGCGGGGGGCGGCGCGCAGGGAGCGCGGCCCCGG